>NC_140178.1:61290047-61465047 GCF_963971535.1 Notolepis coatsorum | reverse complement strand
GGAGGTTGGAGGCAAAGACCGTAGTGTTTCCCTTGATAAAACCCTTTACCGACATCCATAACATTCTGGGGTCTAGTACCGACGCCGCATTAACCTGCAGGAATTTATTTAGTTCATCTTTGAATTGTGTCATAAATTCAGTGTTTTTAAGCAGTGTTGAGTTAAAACGCCATCTTGGGGCACGGGATGTCAATCTACTAAATGAGCCCTTTAGGAGTAAATAGCTATGATCTGATAGTGCACTAGGTCCCATTTCCACGTCAAAGCTATCAAATAGTCTAGGTGATGCAAAAACATAATCTATTCTGGAAAATGTCTTGTGTCTACCTGAGAAAAAAGAGTACTCACGGGCCGTAGGGTTGAGTAATCGCCACAGATCATTTACGCTTGTATCCTTGGCCCATGCCTGTAATGCATTAGAGGTCTGTTTCTGTTCATTGGAAGTGGTGGGGTTAGATTTATCCATCGAGGGCTCCCATATGGCATTAAAATCCGCTCCAGTTATAAATGAATACTCAGGGAGATCAAGCATTGCTCTAGTGAGTGTATCGTAGAAGTTAGCGTCGTACAGATTAGGGGCATAAGCTGCTACCAAAGCGATTTTCCTGTTACTGTAGTCTATTTTAGCAATGGTTATTCGGCCGGCTGTATCAGACCATACGTCCAATAATTTAATATTCAGATTTCGTTTCACGACTATAGCTACACCACGAGATCTAGTTCCAAAAGATGAGTAGCTTATGTTTTGATATATTTTATCAGCCAACTTTACATTGTCATTCAATAAAAAGTGCGTTTCACTTAAAAGAGCCACATCAACCTGTTTGCTTTTCATCAATGTAAGCACGCTTTTGCGTTTATGTGGTATGTTTAGTCCCCCAGTATTCCAAATCAGTATATTCAAACTAGCCATAATCTAAACATGTTGCAGTATTCTTGTGTGTAATTTGTCTAAAGTATTGATTCATAATAGATATATATCCAATTGAGGTCCTGTTGTGAGCCGAGCTTGAGCATAATAACCAACATATAGAAAACACATACGAACACATATAGTCCCCTATTCCCCCTACAAGAACACAAACATAAAACACAAACATAACACCCAACAGTGAACTTCCAATTCCTGCAACCTCTAACCGGTTACAGGAGATATTCCACATTATTATGGTTATGTGGAAAGAGGGGTTATCATTAAGTAACCCCTGCCACCAGATGGTGAGTGTGGCTATGGTTATGGGACAAAAGGTTGCCCATATCTGCATGGTAGATGGCATGCGGGTGCACAGTCCCTCCAATAATTTCTCTATAGCTAATTTGTGTAACTCAAGTATATATCTAATACCATTCAAAGAATAGATTATAATAATAGTCATAGTATATGCAGGTATGCATACATATACACGATACTCAAGTTTCAAGTTTCTTTAATAGTTGTCATACAGAAGTACAGAATACTTTTGTACAAAATGCTTCTTACTGTTGCGCTCCAGAGACTGTGCATGACAAGATAAGTATGAAATAAAAACATAGTAAAAATTAGAAGTAAAAAAAAGAGGTCACAGTGTTCAGTTTAGACATATGTACAATGTTCGTAGACGTAGTTACCATACAATATACAATACTGTGCAGTGTACTAATATACAATACTATATAGTGCAAGGCATAAATGGACGGGGTGCAGTTTAGGTACAATTCACAGTAGGTGTACGAGTTGTAGTGCAAATCCTTTATCAATAAATATAAAGTGTAAGTGTGTTTGTGTGATCTAAAGTGTGGAGAGTGGGTGCTGCAGTGTGTTGTTTGTTTGAGTGAGTGTGTGCGTGTGGGTGTGTGTGCTGTGTGCATTTGATGGTTGTTGCATAGTGATTATTGTTCGTTTAGCGATTATTTTCGTTTAGCAGCCTGATGGCCTGGGGATAGAAGCTCCTTCTGAGTCTTTCTGTGCTCGCCATAAGACTCCGGTATCGCTTGCCTGACGGCAGCAGTTCAAAGAGGCAGTTGTTCGGGTGGCTCGAGTCCTTAATAATTCTCTTAGCCTTCCCCTTGCACCGCTTGTTGTAAATGTTCTGGAGGGTGGGAAGCCCCCCTCTAATTGTGCGTTCGGCTGAACGTGTCACTCTTTGTAGTCTGCTACGGTCTTGTGCAGTGCTATTCCCAAACCAGGAGGTGATGTTGCCGGTCAGGATGCTCTCTATTGTACATGAGTAGAAGTTCCTAAGGATCTTCTGACTGACTTGGAACTTCCTTAGGCGCCTGAGGAAGTAGAGGCGTTGTCGTGCCTTCTTCACAACACTGTCAATGTGTGTGGTCCATGTCAAGTCCTCGGATATGTGGGCTCCGAGGTACTTGAAACTGTTCACTCTCTCAACTGGTGCCCCGTCGATGCTGAGGGGGCTGTAGTCCTTGACCCCCGACCTCCTGAAGTCCACAATCATCTCTTTTGTTTTGCTGACGTTCAGGGAGAGGCAGTTCTCCTGACACCACTGTGACAGGTTCTCTACCTCTTCCAGGTAGGCCCTTTCGTCGTTGGCAGAGATCAGGCCCACCACTACTGTGTCATCAGCAAATTTGATGATGGTGTTGTTGTTCCGCTGTGCTACGCAGTCATGTGTGTACAGGGAGTAGAGGAGGGGGCTCAGAACACAGCCCTGGGGGGCCCCTATGTTGAGCGTGATGGATGAGGAGGTGCAGTTGCCGGCTCTTACCACCTGGGGTCTGCCCGTCAGGAAGTCCAGGACCCACTGGCACAGGTCATAGTTCAAGCCCAGGTCCCTGAGCTTGGCTATGAGTTTGGAGGGGACTATGGTATTGAATGCTGAGCTGTAGTCGATGAACAGCATTCTCACATAGTTCCCCTGCCTCTTGTCCAGATGTGATGCTGCTGTGTGCAGCACATGGGCTATGGCGTCCTCCGTGGACCTGTTGGGGCGATATGCAAATTGCAGAGGGTCCAGGTTGATGGGGAGGGAGGAACAGATGTAGCCCTTCACTAGCTTCTCAAAGCACTTCATGGCTATGGAGGTGAGGGCTACAGGGCGGTAGTCGTTGAGGCAAGCGGGCGTAGATTTTTTGGGTACAGGGATGATGGTGGACTTCTTCAGACAGGTGGGGATGACGGCCTGTTCCAAGGACAGGTTGAAGATGTCAGTGAATACCGGGGCCAGTTGGTCGGCACAGACTTTTAGGACGCGGCCGGGGATGCCGTCCGGTCCTGCTGCCTTCCTGATATCCACTTTTTTAAAGATCCGTCTCACCTCATGCTCTGTTACCCTGAACACTGAGTCTCCATCAGCAGACCCCCCCCCCCCATTGCCGTGGTTTGTAGGCTGGTGTTGTTATTCACAGCCTCAAACCTCGCATAGAAGGAGTTGAGATCATTTGCTAAGGAGATGTCACTGTTCAGTTTGAGGGGGGTTCCTTTGTAGTCTGTCATTGTTCTGAGGCCCTGCCACATGCCTCTAGAGTCAGCCTGTTCAAACTGAAGTTCAACTTTATCCCTGTAACGCCGTTTTGCCTCTATTACTGCTCTCCTGACGTTGTATCTTGCCATCTTGTGTTCTTCCATGTTGCCTGTCACCAGCCCGGTGTTGTATGCTGATGTGCGCACTTTCAGAGCCTCACGGACGGATTTGTCTACCCAGGGCTTTTGATTTGGGTAGATATTAATTTTGGTGGTGGGGATTATTACTTCTACCTGAGTACAGACATAGTCAATCACCGTTTCGGTGTATTCGTTAATATTGGCTGTGTTATCACGGAATACACTCCATTCTGTGCTTCCCAGCACTGCTTGGAGTGACTCCACTGACGTCACGGCCCAACGCTTAACCTCTCGCGAGACCACCGGCGTTCGCTTGAGACTCTGTCTCCGACTCATACATACCCCCGCATACAACAATTAACAGCACCCTCCCCTCCAGACACGTCTCTCTAATCTCTATAGATAATTTGCATAATTCACATAGATCTCCAATACCTTCCAAAGCATAGATTATAATAATAGTCGTAGTATATACCGGCATGCATACATATACACAAAACTACATACATACCGACTCTCACACACACACACACACACACACACACACACACACACACACACACACACACACACACACACACACACACACACACACACACACACACACACACACACACACACACACACACACACACACACACACACACACACACACACACACACAATCAATCACTATTATGTGCATGTATAGTGTCCCTAAACTGCCATTTTAGCCTATATTTTTTTCTTTTTTTCTAAGTTAAAATGGCAAGTCTCTCTTGGTAGCCAAGCACTCTTGTGCGTTGAGTGAAAGTACCTATATGCTCAAGAAAAGAAGAGAGAAAGAAAAACAATAATAATAGTATAAATATATCCTCTTAACGTTCAGGGGGGCCCCATACAACTTTTTGCATTGGGCCCCCAAAGAGCCAGAACCGGCCCTGCCTGCACGCATGCATGCAGGTATGCATGCACACACACCACACGTATGATACATACACAATGCTAGACACATCACCACACCCACACACATACATTCATGCATACATATACACACACATACTGCATGTACATTATACCCACATAAACCTATGCATATATATACACATACACACACATATACCGCCCTGTAGCTCTCACCTCCATAGCCATGAAGTGCTTTGAGAAGCTAGTAAAGGGCTACATCTGCTCCTCCCTCCCCATCAACATGGACCCCCTGCAATTTGCATACCGCCCCAACAGGTCCACGGAGGACGCCATAGCCCATGTGCTGCACACAGCAGCATCACACCTGGACAAGAGGAAGGGGAACTATGTGAGAATGCTATTCATCGATTACAGCTCGGCATTCAATACCATAGTCCCCTCCAAACTCATAGCCAAGCTCAGGGACCTGGGCTTGAACTATGACCTCTGCCAGTGGGTCTTGGACTTCCTGACGGGCAGACCCCAGGTGGTGAGAGCAGGCAACTGCACCTCCTCATCCATCACCCTCAACATAGGGGCCCCCCAGGGCTGTGTTCTGAGTCCCCTCCTCTACTCCCTGTACACACACGACTGTGTGGCTCAGCGGAGTAGCAACACAATCATCAAATTTGCTGACGACACAGTGGTGGTGGGCCTGATCTCTGCCAACGACGAGAGGGCCTACCTGGAAGAGGTCAAGGTCCTGGCGGGATGGTGCCAGGAACACAGCCTCTCCCTGAACGTCAGCAAAACAAAGGAGATGATTGTGGACTTCAGGAGGTCGGGGATCAAGGACTACAGCCCCCTCAGCATCGACGGGGCACCGGTTGAGAGAGTCAACAGCTTTAAGTACCTCGGAGCCTACATATCCGAGGACTTGACATGGACCACACACATTGACAGTGTTGTGAAGAAGGCACGACAACGCCTCTACTTCCTCAGGCGCCTAAGGAAGTTCCAAGTCAGTCAGAAGATCCTTAAGAACTTCTACTCATGTACAATAGAGAGCATCCTGACTGGCAACATCACCTCGTGGTTTGGGAATAGCACTGCACAAGACCGATGCAGACTACAAAGAGTGACACGTTCAGCCGAACGCACAATCGGAGGGGGGCTCCCCACCCTCCAGAACATTTACAACAAGCGGTGCAGGGGCAAGGCTAAGAGAATCATTAAAGACTCCAGTCACCCGAACAACTGCCTCTTTGAACTGCTGCGGTCAGGCAAGCGATACCGGAGTCTCAAGGCGAGCACAGAAAGACTCAGAAGAAGCTTCTATCCCCAGGCCATCAGGCTGCTCAACGAACAATGAACACTACACAACAACAACCATCAAACGCACATAGCACACACATCCACACGCACACACTCACTTTAAACAAACACACTGTAGCACCCACTCCCCACACTTTATAGCACACACTCACTTTAAACAAACACACTGTAGCACCCACTCCCCACACTTTATATTTATTGATGAAGGATTTCACTACAACTCGTACACCTTACTGTAAATTGTACCTAAATTGTACCTCATCCCATTTCTGCTTTGCACTATATAGTATTGTACATTAGTACACTGCATAGTATTGTATATTATATGGTAACTCAGTTACGTCTATTCTGCATCGAACATTGTACATATGTCTATACTGAACACTGTGACCTCATTTTCTACTTCTAATTTACATGCTATACTATGTTATTTGATACTATCTTGTCTAGCACAGTCTCTGGAGCGTAACAGTAAGAAGCATTTTGTATGAAAGTATTCTTTTGTATTTTATTTTTTTATTATTTTTTAAACAAACATATAAACAAACATGACAACACACGATAAGATATACAAGCATTAATTGTCAGGGCACATCCAATGAGATCACATTTTAGTTAGTTGTCTTATATAAGATATACCCCTAATACCTGTTATCTAAAAAACCTACATACATATGCTCCAGCTCGAACCCCCCCCTCCCGGACCCCACCTTGAGAAGTACCTCCACTATCCCTCGCACCTAACCAGACACTACCATTATAAGCTAGCTTTTATTCTCTCCACCACTTCTAACCACATTGACATTTTGGATTCATTGAGACCCAGAATTCTTGCTGTAGATATTTCATGGTAAATTACATCGAGATATGTAAGAAACCAAACTTTACAGCAATTTTTTTCCGGTTGAAACCAGCGTGATGCGATCAGCTTTTTGGCTACTGTGATACCCGATAAAACCAATCTCTTTAGCTGTGGATTCACTGCAAACTCAAAAACATCATTCAATAGTAATACCGAGGGGTGTACAGGTATATTCCAAGATACGAGTTTTGATATTTGTTGGGTCACATCTTTCCAGAATGCCTTAACTGGTGAGCAGTCCCAATACATGTGCATAAATGTCCCTTCGTCCCCATTTGTACATTGGGTGCATTTGGAATCTTGTTTAAGCCCCATTCGGCACAGTCTTATAGGAGTCAAGTATGTCCTGTGAATATAGTTAAGATTGATTTGTTGATGATCCGGGTTCCTTGATGTAAGTCGGACATTTGCCCAGGCTCCTTGCCAATCAAAGTCATTTTCCAGGTCTGGTATATCCCTCCTCCAGACAGAGTCTAGTTGGAGGGTTTCATACGAGGACGTTAGTAATTGATGATAAAATTCTGAAACAAAACCTCTCGATGTCTCTCTTGCGTAGAAGAATTTGTGGTATCTGTGGTGTTCAATTGGTCTGTCTAATGGAACACCGTGAGACTTCAAACATAGCTCTAACTGTTTGTGAAAAAGCCATGTGGACTTGGTGAGATAAATTTTTTTGCGTATTTCTTTATCACTACAAAAACCTTGTTTGTTAAAAACATCCCCTAATGAGTGTATGCCTTGCTCTTCCCATATAGGGAATCTTATATGTCGTTTTCCAATTAAGAGTGCATTGTTATTGAATAAGGGAGTATGATTGTGCCATTTTTGTGCGTTAGGATTTTTTTTTTGTGATTCACGCCATATCCGGATCGCATGAGTAATTATGGGGCCAAATTTCCGTTCACAGTGCTTGATTGGTAGTTTAGTGTATGCTATGTCCTTCAGTCTATGTGGGGCTACTATGTTTTCTTCTAATTTTCTCCAGGATGCTAATGCTTGGGAGTCAAACCATGTTGTCAATGGACTTAATGTGTACGCCTTAAAAAAAAATCTGGAAATGCCATGCCACCATCTGCTTTATTTCTCTGTGCGGTGGATCTTTTTATACGTGGTGGTTTGTTATTCCAAATAAATTTGTATGTGGAGGAGTGTAATCCTTTCCAGTAACCCTCATGAAAGTATTCTGTACTTCTGTATGACAACTATTAAAGAAACTTGATACACATACATATATACATGCCCATATACACCCATTCCTAATTATAAAAATGTAAAAAAAAATATATATATATATATATATATATATATACATATACATGCCTACAACACTACTCATATTTAAGAGAATAATGAGGTATTTTTTTCATAATAATAATAATAATAATAATAATAATAATAATAATAATAATAATAATAATAATAATAATAATAATAATAATAATAATAATAATAATAATAATAATAATAATAATAATAATAATAATAATAATAATAATAATATATCACTTGTATTTGTTATCATCCATAGATCATTTAAGCCTTCACCTTGTTCTCATCCTTCTGGCTCTTAGTTTAATATTTATTAATTGGGAAAAATAAAAATAAAAATAAATAAACACTGTTTGCGGCATATTAAGGTCTACAAGGTATAGGCTATTAATTAAATAATACATCATTTTTAGATTAACAAAACGAAGATCCTTTCACAATCATCTTTCGTTTGTTGTCCATGTGTAAGCTCACATGAGATCACATCTTCTAATGGGAGTCAGGGAAGATAGATGCAAAAGAGAGGGCTGGGGGGAAAACTGCAATTGTCTTATAAAATTCCATATTGTCCGGATAATCATGAAAAAAGATAATCATGAAAAAAGAAAAAAGAAAGGGAGGAGATGGCGATGGTGGGGAATTGTCACTGGATTCCAGTAGATCTATTCTATTATGTGGTCGTCACATTCACAGTACCTTAGTCTCTCAGATGTGAGCCAACAGTCTCACCGTCTGCTCCGTGCCTCTGGTCGCGCGTCCTCTGGAACGCGGTGGATTGGGCATCTGCGCTGCGCACCGGGGCCTGATATAGCCTCGGCTCGGTAGTAGGGATAATTCCCCGCTCCCTTAAGGTCTACAAGGTATAGGCTATTAATTAAATAATACATCATTTTTAGAGTAACAAAACGAAAATCCTTTCACAATCATCTTTCGTTTGTTGTCCATGTGTAAGCTCATACAAGTTCACATCTTCTAATGGGAGTCGGGGAAGGTAGACGCAAGAGCGAGGGCTAGGGGGGGAAAACTGCAATTGTCTTATAATGTTCAATATTCCATATTGTCCGGATAATCATGAAAAAAGAAAAGGAGGAGAGGGAGATGTGGGGGGAATTGTCACTGGATTCCAGTAGATCTATTCTCTTATATGGTCGTCACATTTACAGTACCTTAAGTCAGGTGTGAGCCACAGTCTCACCGTCTGCTCCGTGCCTCTGGTCGCGCGTCCTCTGGAACGCGGTGGATTGGGCATCTGCGCTGCGCACCGGGGCCTGATATAGCCTCGGCTCGGTAGTAGGGATAATTCCCTGCTCCCTTAAGCGTGCGTCTGCCTCTTCTGGGGAGTCATACGTTGTAGTTGTTCCACCATCTCCAAACACCTTAAGTTTGGCTGGGTCTATGATGTGTGATTTCACTCCTTTTTCTTTCAGTTGTTTTCTTATTGGGGCGTACCTGCTTCTTTCATTTTGAATCTTGCTTGAGAAATCCTGAGAGAAGTAGATTCGATTGTCTCCTACTTTGATCTCTTTCTTAGACCAGGCTGCTTGTAGGACTTTCTGCCGGGTGGTGCGTTTCCTACAGTGGAACACCCGGCAGAACTATTAAAGAAACTTGAACTTGAACTTGAACTTGCCTGTACTGAGTTTTTAAGTTTGGACCACCTGTCAAAGTCGTATTTGATCTTATCTTGGAATGTTATGTAATTGTACTTCACCGTTTGGCTTATAGTAGGGAATACCTCAACTCCTAAACATCTGAAGTGTTTAACCATTGGTATTTTTTCTGGAAGGAGTATTATTCTTTGCAGGGGCATTAAGTGGAAGGAAAGCCGACTTTGGCCAATTTATCCTAAATCCCGATAGATTGCCAAAGTCATCAATCAACTTGAGAAGATGAGGCATTGAGGTGTTGGGGTTTTGCATGAACAATATTACGTCGTCCGCATATAAACTAATATGATGCTTTGTGCCCCTAATTGAGATCGGCTCTATGGATTGGGATTGTCTTATATATTGTGCCAAAGGCTCTAGGGATAGAGCAAATAGTCCGGGACTAAGAGGACAACCCTGTCTGGAAGATTTCGGAGGTGATTATACCTGTTGTAATCATGGCCGATGGGTCTTTGTATAATACTTTAATCATATCAATGAATCCTTTTCCTAATCCCATCCTTTCTAGTACTGCCCATAAATAAGACCATTCCAACCTATCAAAGGCTTTCATCGCATCCAGGGACAGCATCGCTATAGGTGGGGTGTCATCCTCGCTGGCATCTAGCACATGTAATAACCGTCTTATATTATCCGTGATCAAGCGGCCTCTTATGAAGCCAGTCTGATCAGGATGAACTAAAGACGTCATATGCTTTTGAAGTCTGATGGCTAATACCTTGGAATACAGCTTGATATCGGTTCCGAGGAGGCTCAAGGGTCTATAACTACCGCAATCGGTGGGGTCTTTGTCTTTTTTAAGGAGGACTGTTATGAGTGCAATATTGTCGATCTTATGGAAATTCCCCTCCTTAATTGAGTATAAAATCATATTAAGTAATAGGGGTCCAATTACATCCCAGCATGAGAGGTACATTTCTGGTGGGATACCGTCCCTTCCAGGAGCCTTACCACTTTGCATTTTAATCTCTAGTCTTTACAGTTTTCTTCGATTGCATAAACACTCAAATCAAAAGTATTACACAATTATCAAAACCTTACACTCAAGGAGCAAAACATAGGCCCAGATTTGCACCCCTATAAGCACAAAGTCAGCCTCACACTTTTTGCAAAACAATACAGTGCAAAACACTAAACACACTTGTATTACACATAATGTCAAATTACCACACATATGAGCCAATTGGTTAAACACAGCCATCAGATGCACAAACACACCATTGCTTAATTGTAGATACACCAATCAGGTTTAAGCACTATAAAAATGCAGCAGGTGAGTTCACCTGTCATCAACCAAAATGGAAGGAGAGTGAAGTACTGTACACAGAGAACGTGAAAATATACAATACATTCACTAAACACTACACAAGACAACCAATGATGCAGACTGATGAAAATATACTTTTTCTCTCCATATACCCAAATCAGTCAACATGTCAACATGGAGAATCACAACAGAAAATTCTCTTGCCAGATCCAGCTAGGCAAAGAGATAATGTCTAGTATTTTCTGTACTCTTATTTAAATGTTTTCTATTTTTGTTTTACTGTAATTTTAACCTGTACTGGATACAGTATTTTATGTTTGTCTGATATTTTCTGATCTTACAGTGTTATGCACACTGTAGTAGCATGAAAACTGGGACATGTTTTGTTGTGATTCTCCATGTTGAAATGTTGACTGATTTGGTTATATGGAGAGACTATATATTTTCATCAGTCTGCATCATTGATTTGGGTATATGGAGATAAATAAATTATATTTTCATCAGTCTACAGCATTGGTCTTGTGTAGTGTTTGGTGAATTTATTGTATATTTGCACATTCTCTGTGTACTTCACTTACAGTACTCTAATCACTGAGAATTAGAATTGCTAAATGTGTTTTAGGTTAAGCACAGCAGTGTGTAACTGGTTCAAACAGAATTAAGTCATATGAAACGTGTGTTTCATATGGTAACAAAATGTAGTTTTTATAAATTAGTGTATAGTTTTGTAAGTGTTTAATTTAGCAAAGGATCTGAGGTGTTCTGATAATTGTGTGTGTGGTTGTGCTAATTGTGTGTAGTGTTTTGAAACACATGGCCCTGTTTTCAAAATCGTGCTTAAGCAATCGAAAAGAAAACTGTATTGTGTGTTTCATTATATACATATGTTTCAGTCTTTTCATAAAAAAATAATTTGATTTTTGGGTATTTTCCTGCCTTTGGTCCGCTTTGCATTCACATCTCAAATGAACCGCAGCAGGGTTCACTTGCAAGAGTGAATGAGCTTTCACACCACCCCAAACCAACCAGACTACCCGAGGAAATGAACCAGGGTTCGATTAAAGCTTATAATAGTTTATCACAGTATCATGAGCATGTCTTTGTCAGTGGACACTGGATATGGGTATGGATGGCTCCAGGTGCTGCTACGTTAAAGTGCACATCTTCAATACCTATCTGTACTATTTAAAAGCACAGTGCAGGACACACTCAAAGGTTATCGCACCTCAGAGATGGCAGTGGACATGTATGATAGGACAAAGGCCATATGCAATGGCCTTGGGATTGAGGAACATACTACCAGCCAAAGGAGGAAGCAGAAAAGGATGGACGAGTATGTAGTTGAGTCATCTTGTGGCACAAGTTCAGACCTCAGCTCAGGAGATCGGCTGAGACAGAAACTGTTCTATCCAGTCCTCGACAGAATGCTGCAAGAGCTTGAGAACAGGTTCTCATGAGTTGTAGAACAACTTATGAGAGGCATACAGGCATGTTATATAGCATACTTGGCTATCGCGTCTCGCTCTGCCAATGAGATAACCTCTTATCTCCTTGCACATATTGTGCACACGAAACAAACAAATGCACCCACTTGCACGTGACCAAGCCACGCCCATGCGTCTCCCTATATGACGCCGGAAATGGTCACGCTCCACCTTCATCTTTTCGTTTCCAACACGGAAGTAGCAGTGCACTCCGTGAACTAGTTGTTATGAAAACGTAGGGAGAAATTACACAATGTTGGGTATTCGCCAGAAGTTCACCAGCCCCCGGAACCTTCTCGGCACATCCTAATAGCGCAACGGGTCCTGGGTCCTGGGTTTCCTCGTCTCGTGACAGCGGACTGAGGGATGTCGCGTGACGTTTTGCTGTCGAGATAAGTCGTGCACAGGTAGGGCCTGCGCTATCAGGCATTGATACTAGCATGGGTAATACTGCTCATTGTCTCGTGAGATGACCGAGTGATGTATTGGCGCGGGGGGCAGGATATTTGGGAAAACATGACTCTTTTGGATGTTTTCCGAGTATCCTAGCGCGCAGCTAATGCTAATGCTACAATGTTGGGGTGCCGTTCCCCTTGTTCCCCGCCGAGGGCTGTCTTTACTAAAAGGTCTTCCCTCCTCTTAACCATTCATGCTGACGGTCAATCTGGTGTCTAATGTTGGGGGTTTAACGGGGGCTTTTTTACCATTTACATGGGTGGATGGGCTGAGGCTCAGGGCAGGTGTGCTTTTTGTGAATCTATGAATTGAAAATGGGGGTCCCTGGTGTGGACAGGATTAACGTTTTCTCTGGTCTGCATCCCCTTAACAATTGTGTGTATTGGGCTAGCCCATTCTGCAATATGTTAATAGAGTTTTTGTTCATTCATTCATTTATCCCTTCATGGGTGCACACCGCGAGGTTGTTGCATGCCTACTAGTGAGGGAGTGCTTCACTAGTAGTAGACTTTGGTCTGCAGCCACCACTGGTGTTCCGTGCTTAGTGAAGCAGGTGGCATCAGTCCTTTTGCCCTGACATGGTGGAACGGTGTCCCGCCCGGCCGGCGCCATGAGGCGAGTCGGCCCGGCAGGTGGCTGGTGGGCTGATGAAGCCTATACCGCCGCGGTACAGAATTAGCAGCGACTGGCAACATTGCTCAATTTGCTGTTTTTTCCTGTCAAAAATGGTGTTGGGTGGTGGGGCCTTAGGGCCAGCCGACGTCAAAACATCGCGCAAGGTTTTGAGGTTATTCAGCTTTTGACCTAGCCGCAAGCTATAACCGCAGGGAGGGCTAGGATGCTGTCAACGGTTGTTCACAGGCATTTTTGGTTGGAGCAATCTCCCCTTGAACGGTCTCCTCCTCAGGGCTCCCCCCTCCGCGGGTGGACCTTGGTCTGTCCACGGAGGCGCGGGCGGTATTTGACCTGGGCTCCACGCTGCCCCACATAGGACAGCCAGAGGTGAGAGCACGGCCTCGCCAGCGGCTGTGGCGAGGCCCCCGGCCAGCAGCCATGTTTCCCCCGCCTGAGATACCCTGGACACAAAGAAGACGGGTGATCACAAGGCCGACAGCCTCTGCGACCGAGGGATCGGCTACATTAGATGAGCACGCCCTAAAAAAACGTTGCCGTCTAGCTGTGTCTAGCGCGCTCTCCGGTCACTCCCCCCCCCCCAACGCTAGCGGGACACAGGGCTCTGATTTGTTCCCTTTGGCTGCGGGCCGCGTGCTTTCAGTGAAGCGCAAGCGGCCCCACGTTTCGCTTCTCATGGGGACAGGGGCTGACACCCAGTTGCTAGCTAGGCCTGGGTCTGCCTGTGAGAATGCTGTGCTGTCAAGCGGCTCCCACGCCACACGTTCTGCGTCTGTGTTTGGTGAGCCTGGTGTTGTGTCTGTCGACGGAAAAGGTTGTCAGCGGGGGAACTCGAGGCCCAGGAGGTCGCAGTGTGAGTTCCCCCAGCCCCGCCCTCGCCAGGCCGGGTATCACGTTAGTACCTCCCCCGACAGGCACGCATGGTTTGGGTGGTAGTAATATCACTACAGGGCTATGGTGTGTAGGAACCCACCCTATCGGGCAGTGTGGGGACCACACGCCTTGCATCTCCAGCTGCAGAGCAGGCCATCCTCAGCAGTCCATGCCGGGAAGATGCTCAGTGGGGGAGCTTATGTCACCAAGTGTGATGGCCGCTCTCCCCGTATCAGACCGGCCTTTTCTGTCGGGGTCCCCCCTTGGGTGCGATTGCCTTGTTGGTAGAGTCAGGGTGCGATATCCCGACTCCACGAGACGCCCGGCTCACGCGGTTGGCGAGTCCAGGGTTGGCAACGCACAGCGGGTGGGACCGGGCCTCCTATCTATGGTTCCTGGCGTAACCAGCGCCAGTTGGTGGCGGGTGTGCGCTTTGGGATTATCATCACGTATGGCTACAGCAGTGCCATATGTCGAGGTGGATGGGGAGAACACTGAGGCGGGGGCTTGTGTTGCAGTTTGCACAACCCCACCCTCCATTTTGGGGTTTGGTACAGACCCTTTTGTCAGGGTCCGCAGCAGTGACAGCTCTGGCCGATGAGATCCAAGCTCCGTTGGCGAAGCAGGCCGTCGTCGTGGTCCCATGAGAGGACGCGGTGAGCGGCATTTCCTCCCGATATTCTCTGGTGCCAGACCCATACTGGACCTGTCCCATGGAAGGTTCAGAATGTTGACCGTCTCCCACCTGTTAGGCGCTGTCAGGTGGGGGACTGGTTCACCTCCATAGACCTGTAGGATGCATATTCGCATCCTGATCTTCCATCCTAGGACATACCTACGATTCCTTTGCAGGGCTTAGCGTACGGGTACCAGAGGCTGCCGTTCGGCTACTCTCTGGCTCCCCGCATCTTCACCAAGTGCGTGGAGACCTCGCTGGGGCCTCTGCATCGTCGGGGGATAAGAATTTTATTCTACCCTGGATGACGTTCTGGTCCTCAGCCGGTCAGGGAAGATCGCCAGGTCTCATACCAGGCAGGTGGTGGAATTCCTCACCAGCCTGGGTTTTGCTGTAGACTGGAAGTAGAGTACTCCTCTTCCCAGTCAACGGGTGGAGTACTTGGGCTTATTTCTAAGCTCAAGGTCTATATGGGCATCCCTCTCAGAGCGGCGGCGAGTGAATGTTCTCGGCACGCTCGGGAGGTTCCGTCCTACGACGGTTACGGCGCTGTCCATGATGCGCCTGCTCGGTATGATGGCATCTGCTCACTCTGTGGTCCCTCTTGGCCTCCTCTTCATGAGGAGGATACAGAGGTGGTTTTTTACAGTATGGAAATGGACCCGGTGAGAGACAAGTGGAAGCGGCTGAAGGTTCCCATGTCAGTACTGGGGGACCTCGTCCTCTGGGGAGGGCCTGGTGCCCTCACCAGCGGGGTCCCCGTGGGCAGCAGGCTGTCACACGTCACAGTCTTCACCGACGCCTCCCTCATGGGATGGGGGGGGACGTGTTGGGCCAACGCAGTAAGGGGCAGCTGGCAAGACCATGCTGCCCGCTCTGCGCTACATTCAATGTGTTGGAATTGAAGGCAGTCCTTCTGGTCCTCAAACGGCTCGGCCACCTTGTGTGTTTTGATCAGGACGGACAACACGACGTCAGTGTCGTATATTGACAGACAGGGAGGAGTGCGCTCCCCCCGTCTGCACCGGGCGGCGGTCGAGCTCTGGCTATGGGCGTTTCTCCATCTGCGCAGCCTGAGGGCTCTCCACAGCCCCGGCAGGGAGAATGTGGGTGCAGATGTGATGTTGCGGGGTGGTCCTCACCCTGACGAGTGGGGACTACGTCCAGACATAGTCGGACAGATCTGGGACCGATTCCGTGGCCGCCCGGGATTCTGTACGCATTCCCCCCCATACACCTGTTAGCTCAGCTGTTGGGGCGGGTATGTCGGGAGCGCGGGACTTGATCCTGGTCGCGCCGGGCCGGGGCTCAGCTGTGTGGTCCCCGGCCCTGATTCAGCTCTTGGTGGCCCCGCCATGGCCTGTTCCGTGGTCACCGCGGGCCCTCTCTCAGGCACGCGGAACTCTGTTCTGCCTCCTGTTCTGGGGCAGCCTCTAGGCTTGGCTGCTGAAAGTGTGAATCTGGTGGGGATGCGTCTTGACTCTTCTGTGGTTAACGCTATCCGGAACATGCGCGCTCCGTCCACTACCACGGCTTACGCTGGGAAGTGGCGTATGTTCGAGTGTGGGAGCAGAACATTGTTCAGCCACCCTCTCGTGAAAAGTTTCCTGCTTGGCGCTCGGCGTCTCAAGCCTGTGGAACGTTCTCTGTCTCCGAGTGGGACCTCCAACTGGTCCTGGGCCGGTTGTCGAAGGCCCCGTTTGAGCCTCTTGAGCAGGCGCCATTGGATCGGCTGTCTTTTAAGACCGTGTTCCTTTTGGCCATCACCTCCGCTAAGCGCATGGGTGAGCTGTGTGCTCTCTCGGTGCGGCCTGAGTGCCTGTCTATTCGGCCGATAGCGGTGCGACTCTGAGGCCTAATCCAGTCTTCGTGCCAAAGAATATCCGGAGCTCTTTTCGCTCCAGGGATATTGTGGTTCAGGCGTTTGTCCGCCTCCTCACGCTAGTGTGTTGGAGGCGAGCCTTCAACTGTCGTGTCCTGTCCGTGCACTGGGGGTTTACCTCAGTCGGACTCGGGATCTCAGGGCTTCCGATCAACTGTTTGTTTGTTACGTGGCCCTCGCATGGGTGAGACGCTGTCCAAGCAGCACCTGTCACATTGGTTGTGCGAGGGCGCACGGAGTGCTGTGTCGCACGTGGTCCCGCATGTGCTGTGCGTGCAGGGGCGCACTTTGGTGGAGTTGACTGCCTCCCCCCCTTCGTTAGGACGGGACTCCCCTCCTCCATGGCTGGGGCTTACGGGCCCTCAGGGGGTACACTTGTCGGGCCACGCGTCCGCTCTGCCCCATATCTCATTGGCAGAGCGAGACGCGATAGCCAAGTATGCTATATAACAAAAGGTTATTTCATAACCAAGTGTCGTGGAATATATTATCATGTTCTTATAGATCTGTGTTGAGACATCATGTTATACAGCGTGACTTTCAGTGTGGCCAGCTTGACTGGTTAATGTGTGTATGTCTCTTTAAGAACACTCCGACATCCCCCAGCCATAACTTCTTTGTTGTTGTTCCCAGTGACTGAGAACCATTTTTGTTTACCTTCATCATCATATCTGATATTATGTTATGACTGACAACTGTGTATTTAACATATGTCTGAAACAGCGCTCTGGGTCAGTCTATGGCCAGACGCTAATGGGTTAACATATTGTCTCTGACTATAGACTGTCCAGTGATGGGCAGTAGCTAGCTACAAGTAGCGACGCTACATAGCTTAACTACAATTCTCAGTAGCGTGATGGTAGCGTCGCTACTTTTGAATCATGTAGCGTTTTCTGTAGCGGAGCTATTTATAGAACGAAGTAGTGACGTAGCGATGAGGAAACGCTACACGCTACTGTACTGTCGGGAGAAACAGTCTAGACTATAAAGAAAAAAAAACTCCCTGTAGAAAACCCACTATGATTGGTTGGTTGGTTTAGATATGAGTATGACGACTCACGATTGGGTATGGTTAGGCCAAAACATTACGGGTAGGCCAATCAGAGGCAGGATAGGGCGGGACTCCAGCCCGCAAACCAGGAAGTGAAAATCGAAACGCAGACCACTGAATGAGAATGAATGGATGCAATTTACAATAACAGAACCAGTCCGCGCGAAATAATGGCAGAGGGATTTGATGTTTCCACTGATGGCATTGATGAAGATGATGTCAACAACAATAACAACAATGCATCTGGACACGTTTATGAGTTTGACTGAAAAAACGCCTAAAACATATGTGTTTAGGTGTTTATTGTGTCAACCAAAAACGAAGCTGCTTTCAACGTCCCACACGTCCAATACTAACTTGAGAACACATATTCAGGTGAGCTGATGAAAACCTTTACTGTCTTTACATAAACATTGTCAACTGTTCCCAAACAGCACACAAGTCAGTGCACTTTTTATCAACAGCTTTAACTAACAGTCTGAGATAGGCTAGCTGCTATGAACAATATTATGGGGGTGGTTGGCCAGGTTATTGTCATTTTGCTACTGTGGTTTGAGTTGAAACAGTAGTTTATCCTGTGCTGAAAAGTCTCCATTCCAATAGAGAGAGTATATTTGTGTTTATTTTATTATTGTTTCACTGCCTTTTATTTATACATAATAATAGCCTCTCATGTCCTATAAAGTTCATATTTGATGGGAACAGACAGAGGACAATTCAGAGGGAGGTACAGATAGATATACATAGAGAGAGCAAGATAGATAGACATATATATATATATATATATATATATATATATATATATATATATATATATATATATATATATATCTGGGAAGTTTACAGTATTTACTGAAGGAGCGTACAATTTTGAAAGTTTTATAGAAGTTCTGTTTTGTTCTGGCTAACCTGACGGTGCACAGATGCGTGAGCAAACTACTCAGGGAGGATGGAGGCGATGTGAAAGTTCCAATGCCGATTACCCCATGCTGCTTATTTCCGTACTTAAGAATGTATAAATGTTACATAGGATTTCGTTAATGTCTATTTTGTAGACAAATGTTTCTTGCACTTTTTCTTTGGCCAGGTTATTGTCATTTTGCTACTGTGGTTTGAGTTGAAACAGTAGTTTATCCTGTGCTGAAAAGTCTCCATTCCAATAGAGAGAGTATATATTTGTGTTTATTTTATTATTGTTTCACTGCCTTTTATTTATTACGTTTCCACAGTTCTTTCCTCATGTTAAAAGGATGACACAAAAAGCCAGACCGAGGGCTTGTTTCAGTTTTATAATAAACAATCAAACTGAGCAATTTTTTTGCCTGCCTATTTGTTTGGTGTAAACTTGATCACAAAGTAAAAAAAAAAAAAAAAATAGTAGTGCCGATGTTTCAAGTTTCAAGTTTCTTTAATAGTTGTCATACAGAAGTACAGAATACTTTCATACAAAATGCTTCTTACTGTTACGCTCCAGAGACTGTGCTAGACAAGATAGTATCAAATAACATAGTATAGCATGTAAATTAGAAGTAGAAAATGAGGTCACAGTGTTCAGTATAGACATATGTACAATGTTCGATGCAGAATAGACGTAACTGAGTTACCATATAATATACAATACTATGCAGTGTACTAATGTACAATATTATATAGTGCAAAGCAGAAATGCAGAAATGGGATGAGGTACAATTTAGGTACAATTTACAGTAAGGTGTACGAGTTGTAGTGCAATCCTTCATCAATAAATATAAAGTGTGGGGAGTGGGTGCTACAGTGTGTTTGTTTAAAGTGAGTGTGTGCGTGTGGATGTGTGTGCTATGTGCGTTTGATGGTTGTTGTTGTGTAGTGTACATTGTTCGTTAAGCAGCCTGATGGCCTGGGGATAGAAGCTTCTTCTGAGTCTTTCTGTGCTCGCCTTGAGACTCCGGTATCGCTTGCCTGACCGCAGCAGTTCAAAGAGGCAGTTGTTCGGGTGGCTCGAGTCCTTAATAATTCTCTTAGCCTTCCCCCTGCACCGCTTGTTGTAAATGTTCTGTAGCTAGTAGCTAGTGAAGTCACCAAGGGTCTATGTTCTGGTTCTGATGTGATCAGAACCAATACTCTGCGTTGTGAATTGTCTGTCCTAAAAGCCCTGGTACTTTCAAAAGACCATACTGGCCTTGTTCGACGGCAGCTAAGCAGGAGAAATGAAGGAGAAGTTGTCTCAAATCTGGTTTTAATTCAAAGTTAAAAGTGTAATCACAATGGTTCGGGTTCAATTAAAATAAAGAATGCAATAGTCGGATCACTAGACACTATGCCGGCTGCGATCCCAACTAGACTAAGAAAGTAGATTAAAGAATGATAGTTGTTGAATTGTCTTTGTTCTCTGTTGATAACAAAGACCGTGTTCTCAGTTCCAAAAGCTTGTTCTCCTTTGCTCGCGCCGTCCTCTGTGTGAAAAGGTGGGTGTGGTCCTGTGTTGTTCCGTTTTCAATCTGTCCTTACAGTCACAGCACCCCATTTTATCCCTGAGCCAGAAACCCTGGGCGTGACGTCACCAAGTGACCTCACGCATAGGATTTCCACCCAATCGCGAGCCTTCCCAGAGTATTTGAAAAAGAGGTGGCCCTTAAGCCCAATAGTTCTCGTTTGACTGTTCTAAAACTAGGTAAAAATAGTCTTAATATACTGGGGATTTAAGTCTTCAATAGCTATAAACAGTTTATATTTAGCTTTCATTAATAATATGTTCCCCCATGATTTACCAAGACTCTTTAACCTAGAGACCACATTGTTTCATCTCATTCTGAAGTACAAACATATTTCCTCTTTAACCAGTATAATCACAGCATATAATCACACCATTCTATTCAGCATCATCAGTCCAACATACCAGTCATATATGCAGGTATTTCACATTGAGGGTAACCATCCTAACTCAGTAAAACACATTTAAGTTATTTAACTCAACTTTAAACGGTCTAGGTATTTCTTTAACCTCTTTATTATTTTCTATGTGGGATTACTTACTTGGAGACCAAATGGTGTTCTCCTGTGTTTAACTAGGGCTTATCTAAAATCCTTCCTGTCCCACACCCTGAAGAAACCAGGTGGCTCTTTTGTTCTAGAACCCCCGAAGGGCTTATTCAAACAGTTCTTTATCTTTTACAGCCGGCTGTTGAGTTGCCCGACACACAACCTATTGTGGGGGTTCTTGCGTTAGTAAACAACCCTATCTATTTAGAGAGACAGGGAAAAAGGGCAGAGTAATTTAATCGCCAGAAGAATGTAACTTCTCCCCCTACTGTCCCAACTGCTTTGGCCCTTTGGTTGACTGAATAGGACAGCTGTTTTCTGATCAAAGCTTAATCTTATGACCTTTTCTATTAGGAAAATGTTTCCAATACATTTTAGGATTTATGGTTTATCAAATAATACTACAGTCCACACTCGGATAGAGATTAACTATCCTTAATTAGCTAGTGTAATATGCTAAACATAGATCCTAACTTCTGCTTACTACTACCTGGATAAAAATTAAAACATTTTAAATCATACTTATATAAAATACATACGGCATCCCACACTCGGATCCTAAAAAATCAAAACAACATTCTTTTTCTACATCTCTTTCCTATGTATACTCAAACATCTTTATTTGCAGTCCTTTTGCATTCACTGTGTGGAGGTTTTTAACACCTTTTTTCGTACCAGGATCAATTTCCACTGGTTTCCATTGGGGGTTGTCAAATTCTGACTTGGAACCAGGAGAAGGGGGTCAATGTTTTCTGGATTGACCTGGCCACCCCCTCCTCATTTCTCAGAGACGGTGCAGATCAAGACTGCTGATCTCACTCTTAATGCTACCACAATGGCTTCAACACAGGGAGGTAGAATCAGAAAACCAGTTGACTTCCGATCCCTCCCCTTCTTCTGTCGAAGCCTCGTGCCTCGTGCTGGCACTCAAATAGGGGCATGACCCCCTGCTGTATTGGCCTGTTCAGTTGAACCAGGAGCTCTTCTCTCGGATGTCAGTTGCGTCGATCTCAGGTGGGGTGATTAGATCTCCCCTCTGGCGCTGTCACGGCTGTTGAGGAGGTTGTGTTGTCTCCTACAGTCGTCGTTGGCTCAACCCCCGTTGACCCTCGGAATAGTGGAAGAGGTTTGATTCTCCCCACCCTCCGCCTGGTCGTTGATAGGGGCGATAGGGGGTCCACCCCTTCGCTTGATGACACCCGGTCAATTGCTAAGGCCTTGCAGCCTGTCTGTTGACAGCCGGAGCAGTTGATGAGGCCTAGCAGCCTGTCTCCTCGTAGATTGCCTGTTGTTTGGCCTATCTCGTTCCCCTCCGAAGCCTCAAGATTCGGTCACTGCGTTGGCCGGAACTCTCAATGCTTGAGAGTTAGGCTTCTCCTGGATCTCTTGGTACCCGCAGTGTTGTGGTTCCCCATGGAACCGCTGGGTAGACACTAGCCAGTGTCCTGGATCAACAGTACCGATGGAGTCCTTGGCCTTCCTCGTACCACACTCTGATGACTGCTGACTCCCCAATCTCCAATTCGTATCCTGCAGTGAGTATATATCGTTTCGGTGGACATAGCAGGTTACTTCTATCACAACAATTGATTGAGAATCCATATTTTTCCTCCCTCAGACACTCTTTACTGGTCTGAGTTTGACAACTTTCTTTTCTTTTCCAAATCATTTATCTATATATTCCATGGCTTCTAGATCGTTAATATTCAAAATTCAGAAAATTCACATGGCTCTCATTATATTATGCTGATTATGCTGTCAAAACAGTATAACCCCACCACCCTTTGATGTGGAATAACATTCTAAACATCATACCTTCATTCCTGGACAGCTGCCTCGGGGCCCGGACAGCCAATACTGACGAGACCTCTCCCCCAGTAGTCCTACACGCACGGCAACAAATCACAGTCCGCTTTAAACACACATCCTTCACACGCTCCGCCAGCCTCTAACAAGCCGTCAGAGTCCCCCACAAGCCAATTATCAATTGCACATGTCCACACCCTACACAAAGGCTATTCAATGTACAGAGAATCATGTTTCCCAACACTTCACCAATCGCGACACAACCCCCAGATCCTAGATCTGGATTTTCAATGAGCGGAGAACAAAAACCATGAACCAGCTCTAGTCCATTCACATTGTTCTCAGCCCATCATATGGACATATACTACCAGTCCTGCTGTGTCGCGATTCCACCCAGCCTGTCAGGTCCTAAGAAAAAAATAGAGAAAAGAAACAAAATCAAAGAAAAACATGCCAAAACCACAAATGAAACAATAAACAAAATTTGTGAGCATTGCTTTTTCAACTCACTCTTAGAAACAAAATTAACCTATCATCTAGGGGCGTAACCACCCCCGTATATACTAAGAAACCAAATGAAAAAATCTAAAGAATAAACAAAATGAAAACTTCCGGCCTAAGGCAGGAATTGCTTGTAAAACACTAGGAAATAAAAATAAAAATAAATAAACTTCTAAATCCTATAATCATGATTGTTGATGTTCGTCTATCAATATTTCTTAATTTCTTACCCATGCAGTCCACCCTTTGACCAAACAGATTTTTGATCAAGCATGGATAATCTACTGATAACTAGCTGCCGCAGTGTCACATCATTTCACTGTCTAATATTGAAGACCTAATATTAACTGTTTAACCTTTGATTTGATGTTCTTGTTAGTCCGATTAGTTCATGCATCCGTCAGTTACTTCATCACTCCATGTTAGTCACACATCCATTTTAGTAACTTCCACTCATAACCTAATCACCTACCCCCTCTATATATTTTTTATTCTATTTTTATTCTAATCAGTAGTATATATTTCTTATTCAATTCATTCTATTTTTATTCTAATCTGTTGTATATATATTTTTTATTCTGCTGGCGGCCTCTGCAGACATGACCTTTGAAAATGACCTATCAGTCCACAGATCCAGCAAACCTGTCGTTGTTCCCTCGGTTGTGGGGCCCTGTGGGCCCCCCGCCTGTAATCGGATGGCCCTGGGTTCTTCGGGCCCAGAGTCCGTCCTTGCTCTCTGTCATTATCGCCATGACTCTCACCTCTGACAGTCCATTCCTGGTGTCGACCCCCCTTGAGCCTGGTCTGGGGAAAAAACCACATACCTGTCCCGTTCAGCCACCGTCCTTTGAGCCTGCTGTCGGGAGGGGTCTGGAAACCTACCCCGCCCGAGGCTCTCAGCACCCTGTCGAGGCCACGCTCCCAGTCTGGGCAACGGGGCACAGGGAATTGCTTGATCACGGCGGCCTGTGCTGGACTATGTTCGTACTTTGGTGGAAGAAACAATCCCCACTACCACAATGAGAGTTTACCCAAATCAAAAACCCTGGGTAGACAAATCCGTCCGTGAAGCTCTGAGAGCGCGCACCAAAGCATACAACGACGGCCTAGTGGCAGGCAACATGAATGACCACAAGGTGGCGCGATACAACGTAAGGAGGACAGTGACAGAGGCCAAACGGCGCTACAAGGATAAAATTGAACTCCAGTTTGAACAGGCTGACTCTAGAGCTATGTGGCAGGGGCTCAAAACGATGACAGACTACAAAGGCGCCTCCCTCAAACTGAACAGTGACATCTCCTTAGCAAATGACCTCAATACCTTCTATGCAAGGTTTGATGCTGGTAATAACAACACCAGCCCACAAGCCACGGCAATGGGGGGGGGGGGGGGGTCTGCTGCTGATGGAGACTCAGTGTTCAGGGTAACAGAGCATGAGGTGAGGCGGACCTTTAAAAAAGTGAATATCAGGAAGGCAGCAGGTCCGGACGGCATCCCCGGCCGCGTCCTAAAAGTCTGTGCCGACCAACTGGCCCCGGTATTCACTGACATATTTAACCTGTCCTTAGAACAGGCTGTCATCCCCACCTGCCTGAAGAAGTCCACTATTATCCCTGTACCCAAAAAATCCAAGCCTGCTTGCCTCAACGACTACCGCCCTGTAGCTCTCACCTCCATAGCCATGAAGTGCTTTGAGAAGCTAGTAAAGGGCTACATCTGCTCCTCCCTCCCCATCAACATGGACCCCCTGCAATTTGCATACCGCCCCAACAGGTCCACGGAGGACGCCATAGCCCATGTGCTGCACACAGCAGCATCACACCTGGACAAGAGGCAGGGGAACTATGTGAGAATGCTATTCATCGACTACAGCTCGGCATTCAATACCATAGTCCCCTCCATACTCATAGCCAAGCTCAGGGACCTGGGCTTGAACTATGACCTCTGCCAGTGGGTCTTGGACTTCCTGACGGGCAGACCCCAGGTGGTGAGAGCAGGCAACTGCACCTCCTCATCCATCACCCTCAACATAGGGGCCCCCCAGGGCTGTGTTCTGAGTCCCCTCCTCTACTCCCTGTACACACACGACTGTGTGGCTCAGCGGAGTAGCAATACAATCATCAAATTTGCTGACGACACAGTGGTGGTGGGCCTGATCTCTGCCAACGACGAGAGGGCCTACCTGGAAGAGGTCAAGGTCCTGGCGGGATGGTGCCAGGAAAACAGCCTCTCCCTGAACGTCAGCAAAACAAAGGAGATGATTGTGGACTTCAGGAGGTCGGGGGTCAAGGACTACAGCCCCATCAGCATCGACGGGGCACCGGTTGAGAGAGTCAACAGCTTTAAGTACCTCGGAGCCTACATATCCGAGGACTTGACATGGACCACACACATTGACAGTGTTGTGAAGAAGGCACGACAACACCTCTACTTCCTCAGGTGCCTAAGGAAGTTCCAAGTCAGTCAGAAGATCCTTAAGAACTTCTACTCATGTACAATAGAGAGCATCCTGACTGGCAACATCACCTCCTGGTTTGGGAATAGCACTGCACAAGACCGAAGCAGACTACAAAGAGTGACACGTTCAGCCGAACGCACAATTGGAGGGGGGCTCCCCACCCTCCAGAACATTTACAACAAGCGTTGCAGGGGCAAGGCTAAGAGAATCATTAAAGACTCCAGTCACCCGAACAACTGCCTCTTTGAACTGCTGCGGTCAGGCAAGCGATACCGGAGTCTCAAGGCGAGCACAGAAAGACTCAGAAGAAGCTTCTATCCCCAGGCCATCAGGCTGCTAAACGAACAATGAACACTACACAACAACAACCATCAAACGCACATAGCACACACATCCACACGCACACACTCACTTTAAACAAACACACTGTAGCACCCACTCCCCACACTTTATAGCACACACTCACTTTAAACAAACACACTGTAGCACCCACTCCCCACACTTTATATTTATTGATGAAGGATTGCACTACAACTCGTACACCTTACTGTAAATTGTACCTAAATTGTACCTCATCCCATTTCTGCGTTGCACTATATAGTACTGTACATTAGTACACTGCATAGTATTGTATATTATATGGTAACTCAGTTACGTCTATTCTGCATCGAACATTGTACATATGTCTATACTGAACACTGTGACCTCATTTTCTACTTCTAAATTACATGCTATACTATGTTATTTGATACTATCTTGTCTAGCACAGTCTCTGGAGCGTAACAGTAAGAAGCATTTTGTATGAAAGTATTCTGTACTTCTGTATGACAACTATTAAAGAAACTTGAAACTTGAAACTTGAAACCTAATTCCGACGCCCGAAGCATGACCTCAGTCACTGTACCATCTAGCAGTACATTCTTTCTCGTCAGTTCTTGCTCCAGTCTCTGCGTCTCGTGTGCGGCTTTACCAATCTCCCGTTGCGTCTTCATCAGGTCTCGATGAACTGCCTCATGTCGTTCGAACGCTGCTATAAACGCTATCTGTTGTCTATAAGTCGACGCCTCTTCCCCCATCTCAGCGCTGGCGGTCTGGCGTCCCATCGCTGGGCCCCGCCTCTCATCTTGGCTCTGGTGCTGAGGGGGTCCTGGACAGGGGGAGCTTGCGGGCTGTGGGCACTGTTCCTGATACCGACCTTGGTTTTGCCCGTATCCACCTCTTCTGTTCCCCCATCGAGGGCCTCCTCCTCTGGATTGATAGTCCCGATCACAGTCTCTAGATGTATGTCCGAAATTCCCGCACGCCAACACACAATTGACCGAGCTTTGGATCCATTCGCGCTCCCTCTTCTGTTTCCACCTTGTCCCCGTGACTGCCAAGGCGTTCCCCTTGGATTTTGTTGTTTTTCTGGCGCAGGACCCCCCTGTGTCCCCAACTGGGCCCGTCTCTGGTCATTTGGTTCCCCGTTGGAGCCCGTCTCCCCTCTTGGCTGTGCGGACTGGACTAGGGCTTGGAGGTATTCCACTACCTGTCCTGCCTCGGTTGGCTGTTGTTCTTGAGGGAGGCACGTCCTCCGCTCTTCCTCCACCCTGGCCCTCGCTGACTGGCTCCTCGTCATCGGGCCACGTCTCTCAGTTTGGTACTGATGGTGGGGGTGGGGGAAACCTAGCAAGTTTCTCTGTATTTCACGCTATTTTTACAACCTTGAGTTAAAAATCACTCACACTGGCAGAAAGATTTATTGGTGCAGACAGGAATTGACAAAACGCTTAGTATACTACACCCAGACTTTTAACAGTCCATTGGATCCCCCGTTGGAGTTTGGAATCGTCAGCACTGCCTCTGTCCGCCCTCGAGCAGCTATGAAGAAAGAAAGAAAATAAACACACTTAATTATCAGTGGCATTTCCTTTTCACAATCCATCATTATCTTTAAGCATGGAATGTCGGGCCGCTTCTATACTAATATCACTTTAGAGAGCGTTAGTGCAATTTTCTTTTGAATTTTAACGACACGGCCTTAGTTGTGTTCTGTCTGTTGTCTTCATCGGAAAACTGGATCTTCCAATCCCATCACATGACTCTGGGGAACACTATTTCGCATCAGCCTCTTCCGTCTGTTGATCAATCAGAAATGTGTTATTCACAGCCTATCATTTCTAAACACTTGTGCTGGATATGGTAATTTAGTTGCTTAAAATCGCTTCTTCCACTTAATGAATTTGTAACTCCTTTGTGATAAAATATTCTAAATCTTATTGCTCTTCAAATGACCATGTGCATATGTAATTAAACATTTCCTTCTATGTGTAGCTGTATTTATTACTTTATCTGAGAAAGTCCAAATTGTATTCCTCATCCATCGCTTTTTACCCTATGTGTAGCTGTATTTATTACTTTATCTGAGAAAGTCTAAAATGTATTTCTCTCATCATTTCTTTTTACATCACAGTATTCACATAATGTATTCATAATTAATACACACTCCCCCCGTTTTAACACCTTAACCTTAGGTGCTAAACACCACGCTTTCAACTCACGAGGAATTAAATAAATTTTCAGTGATTTACATCACAGAATCCCTGTGGCTTGGAACAGCGTCCCACAACCTGTTTATTAAACTACAGGTGCAGACACCACCCCCATTTTGAAATCCCTGCAGACCAATGATATCCCACTGGTCCGCCGACTCACAGCCCAAGGCATCTCCCCCAGTTTGCAACCTGGAAAGCAAAACCCCAGGTTCCCCACACAAGGATATTCAAAATCCACACAACTCACAACCACACAGCACCTCAGATTCAAATTAACAACAGCAAGCACCTTCACCCAAATATCCACACATAATATGACTCAATGCGTGCAGTGTGGCAGTGAGCTATGACGCAGCGCACACACGACGCCTCCACGTTAATGCGCGCAGGTAGACAGCGAGCTACGACACAGCTGTCTACCACCGCACGCCACGACGCCGGGAGCTGGCACCCCCGTTGAAATGAAAAGAAAAATTACACCCTCTTCGCCGAAATCTAAACACAACCGTGGCCGGCAGGAATCCTACCACTGAACCCCCAATGCATAACAAACCCTGGCACGTCCCCTCCACCATACGCCTTGTTCTTCCACCAACATCGCCATCGCAGGTGCAGCCGAGCAGAGCGACCCCTCATACGCAGGTCCATCTGCGTAGAGAGTCCCAAACCTAACCCCAAAGCACGCTCCGACTTACGGCCCACCAACATGAACGCAACACACAAGACACTGACACGGAGTCTCTATCACACCAGCCAGAGTTCGTCCAAACGCAAAGGAAGAAACACGAGCGTCACGCCAACCAAAGCGTAGCGCCACTGGTCCAACACGACCGGCCGCCACCCAGGGACCACATCATACGGCCCTTATCGCCTCACTTCTCCGTTAAATCAAGGGACCGGAAGATGGCCGGAGACCCTGAGCGAGCCATAAAGCATGGCCCCACCGCCGCCGCCACGACATCACTGCCCTGACGCTGGCCATTACCACCACCAGCACTAGAAACCTACAGAAAATAACAATAACCTGCACTAGAAACCTACAGAAGATAACAATAACCTGCACTTGAAAC
This sequence comes from Notolepis coatsorum, assembly GCF_963971535.1. NCBI lineage: Eukaryota > Metazoa > Chordata > Actinopteri > Aulopiformes > Paralepididae > Notolepis > Notolepis coatsorum. Next base: position 61,435,775 of record NC_140178.1, on the reverse strand, counting down.
CTACAGAAGATATCAACAAACAATTAACCAAGGTCACCCCCAAGTCAAGGAGGAGAGAAAGAGAGAGCGTAGAGAGCTCGTACCATTGTAAACTCGCACACTTAACCCAGTCTAACCCAGCTGCACACCTAACCCGCATGAGTCACCAGGCCCACCTAACCAACCCAATAACGAGGGAGCGTGAGAAGGAGAAAAGGGGAATAAGAGTGAGCGCACCACAACCACATCGCATTTCCCTAATGCCCACCTGTGCCACCCCAACTGTACTTAAACTACACCCCCACTCCTCCTACCACAACGCCCTACGCTTCAAACGCAATACTCCCAACCTACTAATGCCTGCCCCATCCCCTAAACCAACATCTGGGTCGCCCTCCGGTCCTGTGCAGGCGTGAGGTGCAGAAGAAACGGAGTTCCCACGAGCAAGTTCAGAGTGGTATTTCGGCCGCTTCACCTAAGAGAACCCCTAAAGGTGGCTTCCTCAAAAGCTCTGTCTCACAAGCTCCAGTAAATATACACTCATATAGTCAAGCTTAAAATACCCATTAAAACAACATTATACATAACCAAACCACCAATAGTAAGCCACCCTAGATCCCAACATGACAAGGTAAAGAAAGAGAGAGAGAGAGAGAGAGAGAGAGAGGGGAGGCGGTGAGGGGGGGAGAGGGAATGGAAGAACGGGAGAGGGGAAGAGGGAGAGAGAAAGAGAGAGAGGGGAGGCGGTGAGGGGGGAAGAGGGAATGGAAGAACGGGAGAGGGGAAGAGGGAGAGAGAAAGAGAGAAGAGAGAGAGAGAGAGAGGAGAGGTGGTGAGGGGGGAGAGGGAATGGAAGAGGGAGAGAGAAAGAGAGACGAGAGAGAGAGAGAGAGAGAGGGAGAGAGAGGGAGAGAGAGGGAGGGAAAGAGGGGGAGGGAGAGAGGGGGAGGGAGGGCGGGAGAGAGAGAGAGAGAGAGGGAGGGAAAGAGAGGGAGGGAGAGAGGGGGAGGGAGGGAGGGCGGGAGAGAGAGAGAGAGAGGGAGGGAACGAGAGGGAGGGAGAGAGGGGGAGGGAGGGCGGGAGAGAGAGAGAGAGAGGGAGGGAGAGAGAGAGAGAGAGAGAGGGGGAGGGAGGGCGGGAGAGAGAGAGAGGGGGAGGGAGGGTGGGAGAGAGAGAGAGAGGGAGGGGGAGGAGGGGGAGGAACCTGGGCCCCATATACCACCACTAGATTAAACTTGGTATTAAACTAAAATTTCACCAAACTATTACAGCATAACAATCTAACTCTACTATCAAACTAACCTCTAAAAGAAAAATCCCCTGTGTGTAGAACCACATGAAACCAAAAGCAGCTTCGAATGGAAACTTAACCTGGCCTCTGCTGCCCCCTACTGCATTCCTAAACAACCGCTTTGACCCTTTTAACCTCCTTCCAGTTAAGAGTACCCTCCTCCCGTTCGGATGCACTCCTTGCCCTACTCAGATGCACCTCTCCCCAACAAGTTTAGGAGGTGCAAAGTGTGGGGCAACCGGCTTTTCAGGGCCGCCTTGCCTCCTACACCGGACCCCCTCTCACCCAACAGGGATACAGGCCTCCACTTCCAGGCTAAGGTCTCCTCTCATGAACAGAAGAAGTCCCCTTATTTTACCTTCAGGTGCAGTTTAAGGCTGGATCCCTTTCCAGTCTTAGGAGTGACAGTCCAGATTCCTCTGAATTGACACCCCTTACCCTTCTGCATCCCAGTGGTTCTTTTCAAACCTGCTGATCACAGAAGCACAACTCGCCTACTAACGCATTCGGTTTCGGCTTACTGTGGCCTGACTGTACATTGAGCCCGACGCATTTATGCCCATACTGTCCAGTCACCTCACAGTCCCACTTCCTGCGTTTCTGTGACTATAAGCAGGGTCATAATGCTCATCGGACCGACCGGTGACGCAGTCGATAGAGATCTCATAGTCCATCATCAAGTCAGGACCCCAAGCGGCTGAGGTCCGTAGTGCCTCTCAGCCACTCAGTTTTGAAACCTACGGTCTGCTCCCCATCCCACTTGCTATGGGTATGGAAACTTTGACCGTTTTCACCAGCCTGGCCTGTTCACAGCAGGTGCTGTGCCCCCTCCGGTGCACTGCCCCACTTCTAGGTTTGGACCATCGTCCACCTACCACCCAGTGCCCACATATACATTACATGCGACGTTACCTGGGCCGACGGTAACACAGTAAGATGTTGGTCATCTTGCCAGACACGAGGGCCATTCAGTATCTCCCTTGCTTACATTTTACATTACATTTAGTCATTTAGCTGACGCTTTTATCCAAAGCGACTTACAAGTTCTGTACGACAAGCCATCAGGAAGGGCACAACTCTATCAGCTGAGTAACAATGTTCATAAAAATGTTGAGTGCTACAGTGTAGGTTAGTTTATTAGGACAAGTGCATGACAGTATGGTTAGTTAGGGTTAGATAATTTTTTTTTCTTTTTAATTCAGATAATGGTTGAAGAAGTGCGTCTTTAGTCGACGGCGAAAGATTGGACGTGTTTCGGCTGTCCTAACTGGGGTGGGTAGTTCATTCCACCATTGTGGGGCAAGGATTGAGAATAGGCGACTTCTCTTTGATGACCCTCCCGGAGCTTGGATAGGAGTAGGTCTGAGGCGGCCAGAAGATGCAGAGCGTAGGGGTCTTGAGGGTGTGTAGTTAGAGACCATTGACCGGAGGTAGGCGGGAGCAGTTCCCTTTGCCGCACGGTATGCTAGGTCGAGGGCCTTGAAGCGGATTCGTGCAGCAATGGGGAGCCAGTGCAGGTCCCTAAGAAGTGGGGTGACATGGGCCGACTTCGGTAGGTTTGAGATCAGGCGGGCCGCTGCGTTCTGAATGAGTTGAAGAGGCTTAGCGAGCAGTGCGTTGCAGTAGTCGAGGCGGGAGATGACTGTTGATTGGACGAGGAGTTGGGTGGCTTCTTTTGTCAGGAAGGGGCGGATCCTTCTGACGTTGCTCAGGAGGAATCGGCAGGTTCTGGTTGTCGCTGCGATGTGAGCAGAGAAGTTCAACTGGTCGTCGAGGACAACACCAAGGTTCTTGGCGGTCGGGGACGCGGTCACAGCTGCATTCTCGACTGTGATGGAAAGGTCGGTCAGGGGGGAGGATTTGGCCGGCAGGTGGAGCAATTCTGTTTTGCTTAGGTTCAGTTTGAGGTGGTTGGTCGTCATCCAGGCGGAGATGTCGGACAGACAGGCCGAGATCCGCTCAGAGACGTGGATATCTGAGGGAGGGAAGGAGAGGAAGGGTTGAGTATCGTCGGCATAATAGTGGTAGGAGAAGCCATGAGACATGATAATGTTACCCAGTGATTTAGTGTAGAGGGAGAAGAGAAGGGGTCCTAAAACCGAGCCCTGGGGGACACCCGTCCGCAGGGGGCGGGTGGCCGACAGGGTCCCTCTCCATGACACTTGGTAGGAGCGGTCATTGAGGTATGATGACAACCATGTCAGTGCAGAGCCAGCCACTCCCATTCCTGCGAGGGCCGCGAGGAGGATCTGGTGGTTGACTGTGTCGAAGGCTGCAGATAGATCTAGGAGAATCAGGACAGAGGAGAGGCCTTTCGCTTTTGCTAAGTGAAGTGCCTCTGTGACCGCAATGAGGGCTGTCTCTGTGGAGTGACCAGTTCTGAAGCCTGGCTGATTAGGGTCTAGGAGGTCATTCTGTAAGAGATAAGCAGTAAGTTGGTTGGATACAGCACATTCAAGTGTTTTAGAAAGGAAGGAGAGAAGAGAGACAGGACGGTAGTTGCCTATGACGGTAGGGTTCAGGGATGTTTTTTTTATGAGGGGCGTGACTCTGGCTTGTTTTAGGGAGGTGGGGACCACCCCCGAGTTGAGTGAGGAGTTGATGGTTGCAATTAGGAATGGGAGGATGTCTGGTGCTATGGTCTGGAGGAGTGGGGAAGGTAGCCGGTCCAGCTGGCATGTAGTCGGACGGTTCGACGTTACCAGTGTCAGGGTCTCGGCTTCTGTAATGGGAGAGAAAGATGACAGAGTGAAGGATGAGGTTCTCGATTCAGCATTTGGAATGGGTGGGGGTTGGGAGAAGGAGCTGCGGATGTTCTCCACTTTTTCCTCAAAGAAGATCACAAAGTCTTCGGCAGAGAAAGATGAGGGAGGGGGGGTGGGGGGGGAGTGAGGAGGGAGGACATGGTAGCATGCAGTTTGCGAAGATTCTTGGCAGAGGCCTCGATCCTATGGTGAAAGAAAGAAGCTTTGGCATTAGTAATGGTTTTGGAGAATGTTAACAAGAGGTTGTGATATTTGTCGATGTCAGCAGTGAGGCGTGACTTTCTATACTTCCTTTCAGCTGCTCTCAGGACCTGTCTTTGTTCTCTCACTGGATCTGTCAGCCATGGACTGGGTGGGGAACGGTGGGCAGGTTTCTCAATGAGGGGACAGAGCTTGTCGAAGGAGGTTGCAAGGGCTGAGAGGAGGGTGGAGGTTGCCATCTCTGTGGAGAGAGCAGAGAAGGTGTCACTCAAAGGTAGAGCGGACAGTATGTCAGAGGAGAGGGTGGAGGGGGATAGGGAGGGCAGGTTGCGTCTGAGTGAGACGGTTTGAGTTGGGGTGAAGACCTTTCGGTTAAGCATGAGAGTTAGTGAGAAGGATATGAAGGAATGGTCAGATACATGTAGGGGAGTTACCGTGGTGTTAATGATGCTGGAGTTACGGGAAATATGAGATCCAAGGAGTTGCCTGCTTTGTGGGTGGGAGGCATGGCAGTGGGATTCAGGTCAAATGATTGTAGGAGGGAGACTACTATGACTGACTGAGATGAGTCAGGCACGTTGAAGTCGCCCAATAGAAGGAGAGGGGTACCATCTTCCGGTAAGGAGCTTAGAAGCATGTCCAGCTCATCTGTGAAGTGATCGAGCGGACCTGGAGGGCGGTAGAGTGTAACAATGGTGAGATTGAAAGGATTAGAGACAGATACTGCATGATATTCAAAAGAGGAGAGTGACAGTGCTGGGAGGGGTGTTAAGTTTGTAGTCCATGAAGGAGATGTCATGAGGCCAGTGCCTCCACCCCGTCTGGAAGGTCGAGGTGTGTGAGTGAAGTTATAGTTTGTAGATAATGCTGCCGGTGTTGATGAGTTATTGGGGGTTATCCAGGTCTCAGTTAGAGCCAGGAGCTGCAGATTTTGACTATGGGTGTAGGCAGTAATGAAGTCAGCTTTCTTGACTGCCGATTGACAATTCCATAAGCCTCCCCGTACTGTGACAGGTGTATTAGTGGCTGTAGGAGGGTAGGATAGATTAGCCGGGTTGCTAGCAAACTGCCGTGGGTGGGTTGAATCTGTTCTGGAGGAGCAGATTGTGGATATGAGACACATTGTGGTGTCAAGAGTGGCAGGGAGGAAGTAGAGAAATAGCAGAGTGGGAGGGAAAGGGAGATTTTTCAGAGTGGAGTGAAAGATAGGACTAGGGTGTACTAGGTGGATCGGTGGATCCCTCGGCGAATAACTCCAGGAAAACTCCTCTTTGTCCCTCTTCGTTTCTCGACGCTTCGCTGACGCTAAGCCAGCAGGCCTTTAAATCCCTATCACTAATCAGTGCTGTCTAACACCTGGCCCTTAATGGGTCACTTAAGGAAACAAAATGGCCGCTTTAAACATGCCCCTTAATCAAGTCAGCTGGTCAAGTCAGCAATCAAGTCTCAGTTTAAAGATATTACTAAATTACTTAAAATGTCTTACCCTGATGCAGTGTAAGTCTCTCAGTGAATGAGCTGTCCTTCCACAACAGAATGTAGTACAGAGTGATTCCAGGAGAGGCTGAGGTTCTGCTTTTAAGCAGTGACAGGGCTCTGAGATCACACTCAGTACACAAGTGCTGTCTTTAAGCAGGAAGCAGCTTTTAATGGGGCACTTAAGGAAACAAAATGGCCGCTTTAAACACGCCCCTTAATCAAGTCAGCTGGTCAGGTCAGCAATCAAGTCTCAGTTTAAAGATATTACTAAATTACTTAAAATGTCTTACCCTGATGCAGTGTAAGTCTCTCAGTGAATGAGCTGTCCTTCCACAACAGAATGTAGTACAGAGTGATTCCAGGAGAGGCTGAGGTTCTGCTTTTAAGCAGTGACAGGGCTCTGAGATCACACTCAGTACACAAGTGCTGTCTTTAAGCAGGAAGCAGCTTTTAATGGGGCACTTAAGGAAACTTACTATAGAAAGGATTTAACGTGCCCAGGGAATCTTCCGATTCCACCGCCGCCTGCTGTGGTGTAGAGGTTCGGGGAGCCTACCCCCTCCCTACACCACCTTTCCCTCAAAAATGAATGTCCGGCGCCCCTACTCAAGATGGCCGCTTTATCGCGAGATATCCCGAGAGTCCAGTCATGCTATGTCGTTAGCACAGGTAGCTTAGCATAATAGCTTCGTTAGCTTTAGCTCAGCGCAGGTAGCCAGCACGTCCACCGCTCCACTCACCCCTATGACGTCACAACCGGCGACCACTTAGCAACATTAGCTCCGTTAGCGCGGCTAGTTAGCATTAGCTTAGCTTCAACCACGACACCGTAATAACGTTCCCCAACGGCACATTGTCCCGTTTCGCCGCGCGGGCCGACACATCGCAATGTTAGCGCAACACCGCTCCACCCTACAACAGAACTCTAATCCTCTCAAAACGCCAGTGTACAGATTTAATCAAAAAAAAATAAAAACATTACAACACACAGGCCATCTCAAACACTAGCTTGACCCCACCGCCTTTGTTTCCGCAGTGCATAGGACAACTTCCGGGTCAAACTTTCCACTCCATTCGATCCCTTAATACATAGGTGTCAAACTCACAGCCCGCGGGCCAAATCCGGCCCGCCACGTCATTTGATGTGGCCCCCCAAGAGCGCAGGTAAAAAAATAAAAAAATCTTTTTTTTACATTAATATTGGGTTAAAAATAGCAGTGTTAAAATAATTGTGGGTTAATGCGTTAATAAAGCTTTAACTTTGACAGCCTTAGTTATTACACATTCTTACACATACATGTATGTTGAACATCTGAGGTAACAAAGGAAAAAAGCCAAAAGCACTTACTCCTCAGACATTCTTTGACAATTTTACAGCCCAAAATACAAAAAAGATCCAGGCGGAATAGGTAACAAAGGGTTGAAGAAATATTGTCTGAACTGTCAGATGCAAACTGGCTGTGTGACATAACCGAGCATCTCGCTCAATTGAATAAGAAGCTGTAGGGACGCAAACAAGTCCCACCCAAAACTTGACCAATATAGTTGTGAACTGAGACAACCCTTATTTAGTTATTTTTGAGTACAGTTACAGTTGTGTGTTCATGCAGACACATAATAGCAATTTCATTACGAATTGAAAATGGGGGACCCTGATGTAAACAAGTCGAAAGTCTTTCTCTGGTCTGCATCCCCTTAACAATTGTGTGTATTGAGCTGTACTGTACTGTACCCATTCTGCAATCTGTTAATTAAAGTTAATTAAACTATCTAACCATTAGTTGGATGTATGGCCTCTGCAAGGTTGTGTGCAGCCATTTGTTTTTGTAACATCTGCTACATCTGTCCCACGTGTTCTTTGCAGCTCACAGTTGTTAGTTCTGCCCCTCTTGACTGTGACAAAAAGGTTTTGAACAAACTTAATGTCATAGCTTGTATTTGATGATATTCTTCTTTGTTATTTACTTGAATGGTTTGATCATTGATTGGTGGAGTAATATGGGGTTCTGATAAACTAAAATTATTTGTTAAAATAACATAAGCTAACATATATTTTTACATTTATGCAAATGAATATGCAATATGTATAACTTGAATAAGTAATAAATACAGAAACACCATGTTTAACAATATGTAAATGTGTAGCTACATTTATTTTACATTACATTAACATTTATACGGTCTTTGGCCCTTTGAGGGCAACCATAATGCTGATGTGGCCCTCTGTGAAAATGAGTTTGACACCCCTGCCTTAATACATTAAACAATTACCTTAAACGTGTCGAATTCGAAAATTTTAAAGTGCCATACACATCCCCGTAGTCCCATGATACTTCCGATCGACTACATACACTCGAAACCATGCCGCCCCGTCTCCAGATTACCTCGGACGCCCCCGCGGCTAATGTAGCAGCTAATGCTGCTGGGTTCCAACGGCCCCCGAAAAACCGGCGATTAACTATTACATTTCCCCACGGCTGTTGGTCATTAAAATTTCATAACAATACAACAATAAGCTCTCACGTTTTGTCAGTTATTCCTAACCTCTAGCAGCCACTTAAACATACATAATATTGCAACACATTACCTCAGATAAAATCCAAACATCCATTCAGATTTGATCTCTTTTTACTTATATCAAAGCTCCCGCGCGGCCATCTTTAAAGATTCACATTTTATGTTACATTTTTCAACAGCTTCCGCGCGTCTATTAAAAACGAGATTAAGAGCAATATTTCACTTTAAATGTACTGAATGTTTAGATCACAAACAGCACATTGAAACGAATCGTTATCAAGTACATTTTATTCACCGAATTGCCGCGACGGACGCGTACCGGAATATGGCCCAGAGTATATACGTACTAAAACGGATTTCCGCCGACTATCGTTTTCTGTAATCCACAAATCTCCATTTGTAGACAAACTTAGCCAGCCTCGTCCCAATCCATTTGACTGACCCCCAACACGGATCGATCTCCATTTAGTTCGGCTGATATTGTCCAGAGAGCTCACCCCCGTTGATTTGAAACGGTGAGCGGCTGCCTCAGCACAATACTTTCAAAAACCTACGTGATAGCTCCGGAGAGGCCACCCTTTCCATATTACTTCCACGTTAAAAACTCCCATTATCATATCGACGCCCTTCATACTCACATCTTCTAATTACGTGACCCGAACAATGTTGGAATTATAGTATTATCGACACCATGTCCCGCCGATGGTCCAGATCCCCGCTTGTCGCCGTTTGAGAGACGGCTCCGAGCGGAGATCTGCCTCACCCAGAGACCCATAACCCACCCATTGTTCAGACACAAAAAAACTACCACACCTCATCTGTGCACGTTCCCGGGAAAAACGACTTTGGTCTGTCCATTAACCGGGATACACCCCATCGGACCTTCTTGACACCAGACTACCGAGACCACGATTCAATGGTCATTTCATCTTAATGCAGTCCGACACTTCAATTCGCGAGAAGCATACCAAAAACACCCCCGCCGGCAGATTGAACTAATCAATATGATAACAGTGTTACGCACCCCAACGCCTCAACTATAACCCTCCCAGAGTATATTTGAGGTAATCATTTCTGTCAACCCCAGTTCGAACTGAGCGCCCTTCATGTTCCGCCATTGAAGGAATATCTCAACCATCAAATTCTTGTCATACCCTTTTGATAAGGTGATAGAATTAAGATCCTACATTGTGTTCTATGTCTGTTCTCTGCTCTCCCGCATTTTACTCTGCAGGCCAAGCCAACTCTAGCTTGGTTTGACCTGCCGACCTGCCGACCTTTTGACCCCGGACCCCTCTCCCCACACAGACCCATGCACACACGAGCAGATCTCCTCTTGCTTGCTGCTTGCGTCTGACGACTGGCCGGCTCACATGCACGAACGCATATACACACACACTGATAGAAAGTTCGTTCACACACCCTTACACACAAATATACACACAGATAAACACACATAGGATTAATGGACAGCATAAATTCATGGACTGCCTTGGTTAAGTATCACAAAGTGTCATAGTTAAAGACAAATTACTAAAGTGAGGACACAACCCCAAGTCTAGTCTCGCACACACTGATTCAAACGCATACACAATTATCTACACACAACGAGACAACCGGTCAAATGCGGGGGACCCCAGAGGACACTTATCGTTCAGCCTCCACCCTTACTGGAAAGCCCGTATTGAAAACAGCCCCTCCTTCTACTCATGTTCCCGCGTAAAGTTCTTTGTCCTCAAGTGATGACGCGACGACTATCAATCATCCAGTCAGAAAAGAGGTGTGTTTAGCTAGTACTGTATAAAAGTGTGTCAATGTATTCTCGAGGCCACCACTTGGCACTTGCTCGCTCCGTGTGTGGAGGTGCATGGTCCGGATTGTGATCTATTTGTGCTGTGAGAGTTCAGTAAAACTTTGCAGACTGCCATCTGACTCTTTGTCTCATCTCTCTGTTCACCTCGCCGACATTCAATTAAAAGAACCCAGGGCTAATTTACAGTATATCTTGATCCTTTTCAAGTGGAGGCACCGTAGTTAAATTTAAAGGGCTCGTCCGGTGGAAAAACCTTACAATTGGAGGCCCCGCTGGGATTGATGATCGGAAATAGGTGAGCAGAGACCGAGTAGATTATCTGCAGAATTGGCACAGGATGAGTAGATCATAATCCGTATTTTTTATTTTTTGGTTTTGTCTTCTTGTCCATTTTGCATTTCGTCCCGGGACTGACTGACGAGTCATAACGGTTGAGTGCATTGGTCCAGGTCGAAACGAGTGCCGGTGCTTTTTCTTCAAATGACAGGGTAAGCAGAAAATCCATACTAAATTCTGCAATTGGCTATTCTAAATTTAGAATAGTATTGTCATGTTAAAGAGGAAATGTACCTGCTTCTGTTGAGATCTGTGATGATATGAATATTGTCTCTGGAACACATGTGGTGTGAGGCACGTGGCTGTGATACATGGAAATTCATACATTTTTTGTTTTCTTTATCCAGAGGTATGACATTACAGGTTGTGGTGGTTAAAATAGCTCCTTTCCAATGACTGATAGTAATTTTTATATAGGGCGGAAAGAGGGTTAAAGGCCTAGCTATTAATGGATTGGTATTTATTGGTATAGCACCTTTCCAATGACTCAGTCATTTTGGGAAAAAGGTTGAAGGCCTAGCTATATGGTGTGGTTTATTCATGGATTATTGGTGGATTATTGGTATAATAACGCCTTTCCAAAGTGGCTCCCGCCGTCACGGTCACTATTAGTTAGAAGGAAAGTGGTACGAGGAAGTTATTCATGGTTGCTGATTAGTTGTGTGTTGAATTAATAATGTGTAACAAGTGTATGAAATTCCATATGATATGTAAGCCATGTGTTTTGTTTGAGTCAAGTGGCTAATTGAATATTCATCAAGGAATACAAACCCAGTGCGTTATGTTGTTCCTAGTTTGGTTTGATGCTGGTTGTCAATATTCCTAGACTATATTAGCGCTGTCTACTATTTTTGTTTGGACTGATGCGATGAGAGAGGAAGCAAGTCTGCTCTCTCTCTCTCAGTCTCCCTTGCTCTCGAGGGGCCCTGGAAGCACGGCAGTGGGAGCTGTTCCCTCCGTCGTGGTGCTGAACTCGAGCGCGCCAGCACATTCTGGGTGAATCTCACTCTCTCTCTCTTTCTCATTCTTTTTCGCTCTCTCACTCACCCCCTCCCCTGCTCTCTCTCTCTCTCTCTCTCTCTGCCTCTCTCTCTCTCTCTCGTTCTCTCTCTCTCTCTCCTTCTCTCTCTCTCTCTTGCTCCCTTTTTTCTTTCTCACTCTCTCTCTCGTTCCTTCTCTCTCTCACACTCTCTCTCTCTCTCCTTCTCTAATCCCCCTGCCTTTTTTCTAAACAGGGTTAGGATTGACCTTTGACCTGAGAAGTGAAACTTGTTGCTTGGCTGGAGAGTGCTTGTGGCACGGAATCTCTCTCTCTCTCCCCCCCTCTGCCTCTCTCCCCCTCTTTCTCTCCACTCTCTCTCGACCTCTCTCGCGCCCTCTCTCTCCCCTTCTCCCCTGCTCTCTCTCTCTCTCTCTCTCTCTCTCTTTCACATTCCCCCTCTCTCTCTCTAACCATCTCTCTCTCTCTTTCTCTCTTTCCCGCTCTCCCTCTCCCTCTCTCTCTCTCTCTCTCTCTCTCTCTCTCGCTCTCTCTCATTCTCGCTCTCTCTCTCTCTAACCATCTCTCTCTCTTTCTCTCTCTCCCGCTCTCTCTCTCTTTCACATTCCCCCTCTCTCTCTCTAACCATCTCTCTCTCTCTTTCCCGTTCTCCCTCCCACTCTCTCTCTCTCTCTCACTCTCTCTCTCGTTCTCTCTGACCATCTCTCTCTCTCTCTCTCATTCTCGCTCTCTCTCTCTCTAACCATCTCTCTCTCTTTCTCTCTCTCTTGCTCTCCCTCTCCCTCTCTCTCTCTCTCCCACTCTCTCTCTCTTTCACATTCCCCCTCTCTCTCTCTAACCATCTCTCTCTCTTTCTCTCTTTCCCACTCTCCCTCCCACTCTCTCTCTCTCTCTCTCTCTCTCTCTCTCTCTCTCTCACTCTCTTTCTCTCTCTCTCGTTCTCTCTGACCATCTCTCTCTCTCTCATTCTCGCTCTCTCTCTCTCTAACCATCTCTCTCTTTCTCTCTCTCCTGCTCTCCCTCTCCCTCTCTCTCTCTCTCTCGTTCTCTCTCTCTCTTCTCCCTCTCTCTCTCACGGTAACTCGCACCCTAGCTAAGCTCCCCACCTCTTTCTGTCTTTCTCTCAGACTAACTCACTCACTCTTTCACTGACTCTCTCTATCTCTCTCTGTCTACCTCTCTCTCAATCTATCTCTCTCTCTCTTACTTCTCTCTCTCCTTCTCTCTTTTCTCTCTCCCATCCCTCTTCAAGAAAAATGACTGAACGAATTATACGAAGGTGGGAGGCCTGTGGACCGGGTAGCATAGGCCAGGTAATGGCAGCCACACATTCAAAATGGGTTGACATGGTAGTCAAGAGAGAAAGGATGAAGGCGAGTAAACGGTTTGTTAAATGGGCAGAGAGCGTACTGGGGGGGCGGGGTGATGAACCGCGGGGGTACCCCCCATCTGGATCAGGAGAGTGTTTCTTGTGTGGTCAGTGGTCCGGGGGAGGCCCCTGTCCATCTACCCCCTACCCACCTGGTGCCAGGGTCAGAAAATTGTTTCTCGTGTGGCATGCCTGGTCATCGGTTCAGGGAATGTCCCTACCCACCCCCTGAACCTGGGTCACAAGGCTGTTTTTTGTGTTCTGTGCCTGGTACTTGGTCTCTTGGGTGCCCCAGAAAGAGATGGCACAGGTCACCAGGTAACCTGAGAGGTATGACGACTCAGCACAAAGGGGGCGATCCCCATTAATCTCTCTCGTGTTCTCTCTCTCCTAGGCCTAAGGGGGAGTAATAGCAGACAGGGAGGGAAGCCACTAATATGTTTGTTTGCCTATGTCTGTCTGTTGTATGGATGCATGGTTCTACATTTATGGTTCAACTAATACATGTGTGTGGAATGGTTATTGTGTTAATACCGGTGTGAAAGGCAGTATTAACTAACGTTGTTTTGTTGTGTTTGAGTGATAGATTTTGTTTGTCATGAGGTTATGTTTGGTTTTAATTTGGTTCCTATTTCCTTACATTTTTTGACTGAGTGGGTGGTGATAGAGGATTCAATTACTGCATGTTTCTATGGTTGTGGTAGGGTTGTGAGGATGGAGACTGAATGTTGTTGCTTGTTTTTTCTTTTTTTTCCTGCTCTCCTCTGAAGAGGCCGTGGACCATCATGCTTGGATGCTGGACTATACCCCTGGTCTGTAAAATGCTGTATACCTCATTAGAATGCAATGCTTGTATACCTCATTAGAATGTTGTATAACTCAGTAGGATACTGTATACTCATTAGAATACTGTATACTCATTGGAATACTGTATGCTCAATAGGTTAGATCTGCGTTAGGAATGCACTGATATAGGACAATGTGTGTTTTGTTTGGTTTTGATTTGGTGTATGCTATATGTTTTGTTGGAATATGTGTTTCTGATTTTGTCCTCTCTTGTTATTTTTTTTTCATTTGTGTAATGGGTGATAATGAGCACGGAGCATGACGCTGATGAGCCGGAACTGGAAATCTGAAAGTTGAGTGGTTCTTTACGCATTTTGTATGTGTTTCAATCAATGGGTTTTCTCATAGAAAGAGTCTAGATGAGTTGTAATCTGCTTGTGGTTGTTGAGTAAGCTGTGGTGTTCTGTGTGCTTTGTTTCTTCCACCGGCTGTCGGGTTGGGGAGTGGCTGAGCGACCATGGACGCGATGGGGGAACGGTCAGCTGTCGTCCGCTTCCTTGGGGACGCTGTGGTCATGCTGAGAACCGTACCGGGGCCCTTCTCCTCTCCATACCTCTGCCGGTGGTGACGGAACTGATCTTGGGGTGGAAATGCCTTAAGGTGGGTTCGGGAAACCCCGGACGATATCACGAGCTGTCGCTCGATGGTCGCCTGAAAATGTAGGGCTGGTGCCGAATTGAGGGGGAGGGGCCGGCAACAGGACTTCGGCCTGAATTCAGTATGATGCAGTGTCCTCTGGGGGTTGAGGTGATGGCTGACTGACGAGGATGGAGTGTCGTTCGGCGCTCTCTGCCTGATAGCCTGCGGGGAGACTGCTGGAGATTGGTGTTGAGACTGTGGGATTCACAGTCTCAAGGGTGGGTGTGAGTGGACTCAACAACTGAATAAATTGAACTAAATTGGACTCAACAACTGAATAAATTGAACTGAATTGAAATAATTAATTGAAATAAGAATATTAGAATAATAAATGAGAAAGTATAAATTGATTGAAATTATGCAAAATGTGACTGAACTGAAGCTGAACTGTTTTAGAGTATAATCTAGTTGGAATAAATAGTAAGCATCTTTTCCATATTTTAAGATCAAGAGTGTCAAGCATCATTTCCATATTTTACAGATCCTGGTTGATGTTAAATAGACGTCAGTTATTGTTAGGTTATTTTGTTTTGTTTTTATTCCTCTATAAAGTTACGGCAATGAATTTGTGTTTATTCCTCTATAAAGTTACGATAATGAATTTTGATGACTGTTCGAATTGGTAGTGTACCCTCAAATATGTTTCCTGGCTTGTATTGTATAGTTGTTATTAGCATTTTATGGGGTTTTAGTCTGATGTGTTAGCCTGGAGGGGCAGAGCCCAGTAAATGCATTGTGGCAGACACAAGAATTAGAAGATGGACGATTGAAGTGGAAAGAAGACGGTTCACTCCACTCTCTTCCCCTCTGGTCCGTTCCATCATCTGCCCACCTACGATCCCTCCTGTCTAAAGACACTAGACTCTACTGGCGGGATAGAGGCAGTCGTGTGAGGTTTTTGTCCGTTGCTCACCTACTCGCTCTGTTCCTTTAAGCCTACTCGCTCTGTTCCTTTAATTTTCTGTTAATCAATTGCATTCCCCTATTCACACGCTTCTTCCCATAGACGCCGTTTGATTGGTGCTTCCCCAACCACACGCTTGTCAATCTCATCCCGCAGCTGTCACAGCTTGTCATTAAGCATTCCTTTGATTATTTATACCCCGTTTCCCCATTCAAGTTTTGTTGGATCGTTTTGATATTTCATTAGCATTCGCCGTTCCTTCCTTGCCTGCTGTTTTTCCCTGTGCTTTGCCTCCAGGATATTCAAGAAGTATTCCGCTTGGACAACCAGTTCCCCGTGGCGACGCGCTCGCCCCTTTTGATCCTACTCTCTTTACGCACAGCGCCTGGGTGAGTTTTTATGACTGTCTTTGCTCCTATTCGTTTTTCGTGTGTTTGAGGACACTGAAGATATCCTGCTTTTTATCAGACTGTCACTCACCCAGTGTCAGCTTTTTTGGATTGTTCATTGGGATAATATTTGGCCTTAACATCGCTCTCTGTGTGTATTCACACCGAAGATATTGTCACTTGGAATTGTATTGGGACTTCGCTCACTGTGTGTATTCACACCGAAGATATTGTCACTGCGCTCAGTGTTTATTTGCACCGAAGATTCAATCACGTGGATTTGTGTTTGGGACGTTACTCACAGTGTGTATATACACCGAAGATTCTGTCACTTGGATTACTCTGTTTTGGGACAAGTCACTTCTCCTGTCACCTGCTCTGTTCCCAACTGTACTCTGAGCTAACCCGCTCCCTCTCTCCCTCTCGGTCCCGTTTACCACCTCGGAGATCTGCCGAGAGAAATCTGCAGAGCGGCTCTGACGTCACCGTCTGCTTCCCCAGACGAACCATCCCGGGAGAAGCTGCAGAGCAGCAACATTCATCTATGCTTGTATCCCAGTCTTTGTTTGTTCTCTACCAAGTTATGCTGTTTATTTAGTGTAAATAAACAAGCCCTTGTTTTTGGCAACTCTGAATCAACTCTCTTGTGTCGTTGCGTTTGGGGTCGGTGTCAAACCATAACATTACGATCCAAACAAAATGACGACCCCAGCCGACACAGAGAGAGTCAGAACAGCACTAGCTAATCAAATCGAGTTGACCAAGGATCACAGTCACCAACTAGAGAGGGCTGCGGCTGCGGTGCATGATCTCAGGGAACAGGTCCAGCCTATTCAATGGTCCCTGGCCGCTCTGGCAGGTCAACAGTCTGGTATTCTCGTTCAGCTTCACACGCTGAGCGACACCGTTAACGCTTTAATTCCCTCACTTCCTTCAGGAGCATTCCCCGCAGTCCCAGCAGTTCCCACGCTTCCCGATCCCGCACCTCGGGAACCCCGTCTCTCCGTCCCGTTCGACGGCAATCCCGAGGATTGTGCCACATTCATCATGCAATGCGAGTTGGTTTTCCGTCATCAACCCAGTCGATTCACTTCTAGAGGGGCCCAAGTGGCCTATATGACAAACTTGCTTTCAGGCCGGGCTGCCCAGTGGGTCACTTCCTCCTGGGCAATGGATGCAGATTTTTGTTTCTCCTATCCAGACTTCGTGGCTGAGCTCCGCAGGGTGTTCCACCATCCAGCCCGTGGTCTGGACCCTGGAGCCCGGTTGGGTACCTTCCGACAGGGGAGCGGCGGGGTAACTGACTACGTCCTGGAGTTTCGACTGGCGGCGGTGGAGAGTGGATGGAACGACCCTGCACTTCGCCTAACCTTCTTGAGGGGGCTCAGTGACGCAGTCAGGGACCAGCTCGCTACCCGGGAGGAGCCTGACTCCCTCGAGGACCTGTTTAGCCTCGCCATCCGCATCGACGGACGCCTCCAGGAGAGAAGGCGTGAGAGGACCCGACTGTTACCTCCTGAGGGACCCCGGATCCCCCGTACTCATGACGTTTCTGCTGGTCGCCCTGCCCTCAACACGCCTGGTGGTAGCGTACCCTCCCGTTCGGTTCGCGAGGAGGAACCCATGCAGCTGGGACGCTCTCATCTGAGCCAGGCTGAACGTGAGGCGAGGTTCAGGTCCGGTCTCTGCCTCTACTGCGGAAGGGAGGGACACCGAATCGCCAACTGCCCCACCCGGCCAAAAGACCAGGCTCGCCGAGACCCCGGGAAATCCTGGTGAGCCGTTTTTCCCATTCCCAGAGCCGCGCACCACCTGGCCATCTGATGAGCGTCACCCTGGCCTGGGGGGACCAACGAGCCACGGTGGAGGCACTCATCGACTCTGGGGCAGACGAGAATTTCCTCGACTTCGAGTTTGCTACCCGAGCCAAAATTCCACTTGAGGACCTTGTGAGGCCTTTGGAGATCTTTGCGTTGGACCAACACCGCCTGGCCGACATCTCTCAACGCACCTGCCCAGTCGTGCTGACCATCGCTGGGAACCACGTTGAGAGAATCCAGTTCCTTATCACCCGATCCCCTCTTGTCCCGGTGGTCCTGGGTAGGCCCTGGCTCGCGCTGCACGAGCCCCACATCGCCTGGTCCTCCGGTACCATCAAGGGATGGAGCTCCTCCTGTCACGCCCTGTGTCTGCAGGCGGCGTCCTGTCCCCCCCCCCGGAGGCCCGCTGGTGAGTCGCCTCCGGACTCTTCGTCCATACCTCCCGAGTACCACGACCTCTTGGAGGTTTTTATAAGTCCAGGGCTCAGGCCCTTCCACCCCACCGCCCTTACGACTGCGCCATCGACCTCCGCCAAGGGGCTCCCCTTCCCGGCAGCCGCCTTTACAGTCTGACCGTTCCGGAGAAGAAGGCGATGGATCAGTACATCTCTGAGTCATTGGAAGCAGGACTCATTCGGCCTTCCTCCTCCCCGGTGGCGGCCGGGTTCTTCTTTGTTGGGAAGAAGGACGGGGACCTTCGACCCTGCATCGACTATCGCCAGCTCAACGAGATCACCATCAAGAACAAGTACCCTCTTCCTCTGATGAACTCCACCTTCGAGCCACTCACCCAGGCTACCGTCTTTACCAAACTGGACCTCCGGAGTGCCTACCATCTTGTCCGTATCCGTGAGGGCGATGAATGGAAGACCGCCTTCAAGACCCCCAGGGGCCACTACGAGTACCTGGTGATGCCGTTCGGCCTCACCAACGCCCCGGCGGTATTCCAGGCACTCATGAACGACGTCCTTCGTGACATGCTGGAGGTGTTCGTGGTGGTGTACCTGGACGACATCCTCATCTTCTCCAGGACCCTCGAGGAGCACATCCAGCATGTCCGCCGTGTGCTGGAGCGCCTCCTCCACAATCGGCTCTTCGTCAAGGCGGAGAAGTGCCGTTTCCACTCCGACTCCGTCGACTACCTGGGCTTCATCGTTGAGAAGGGCTTGACCCGAGCGGATCCTCGCAAGATCCAAGCTGTGGAGGATTGGCCTGAACCCACCACTCGGAAGGAGTTACAGAGTTTCCTCGGGTTCGCCAACTTCTACCGAAGGTTCATCCGGAACTACAGTCAGGTGGCGGAGCCACTTACCAGACTGACCTCTCCCGCTCTGCCGTTCGACTGGTCCCCAGCGGCATGTGCTGCGTTCCGCTCCCTCAAGAAGAGGTTCACTTCCGCCCCTATCCTGCTCCACCCTGACCCCAAGAGACAGTTCATTGTAGAGGTGGACGCCTCGGATACTGGACTGGGCGCTGTCTTATCCCAGCGTTCGCCTACGGACCAGAAGGTACATCCTTGCGCCTTCTACTCGCGTCGGTTCCTCCCTGCCGAGAGGAACTACGACACCGGCAATCGGGAGCTGCTGGCGGTCGTGGCTGCGTTGGAGGAGTGGCGTCATTGGCTAGAGGGGGCCGAGGAGCCTTTTACCATCTGGACGGACCACAAGAACCTGACGTTCATCCGCGCTTCCAGGCGCCTCAACGGTCGGCAGGCGAGATGGGCCAGTTTCCTCAGTCGGTTCGACTTCTCGCTGACTTTCCGCCCTGGTTCCCGCAACACGAAGGCCGACTCCCTGTCCCGGTTACACTCCAAGGGGGCTCCACCCTCTGAGGACCCGACTCCCATCCTCCCGGAGGCCAGGGTGGTTGGAGCCATCACCTTGGGCATCGAGGGGGTGGTTAGACGTGCCCTACGCTTCCAGCGTGCTCCAAGCAACGTTCCGATTCATCGTCTCTTCGTCCCCGACTCTGTCCGGTCCCGGGTGTTGCTATGGGGCCATACCAGCCGGTTCGCCTGCCACCCGGGCGTCCATCGCACATTCTCCTTCCTGGCTCGTCGTTTCTGGTGGCCCACCATGCGGAACGACGTCAAGGAGTTCGTATTGGCCTGCGTGGTCTGTGCCCGCAGCAAGGCCTCGCACCAGGCACCCTCCGGGCTTTTACAGCCACTTCCCGTTCCGAGCCGTCCTTGGTCACATGTGGCGCTAGACTTCGTCACAGGTCTTCCCTCCTCCCAGGGGAACACTTGCCTTCTGACCGTGGTGGATCGATTCAGCAAGGGGGTTCACCTCGTGGCCCTCTCCAAGCTTCCCTCGGCGGCCGAGACGGCGGACCTCCTGACTCACCACGTGTTCCGCCTTCATGGTTTTCCCCAGGACATCGTCTCTGACCGGGGGCCCCAGTTCACCTCCCAGGTATGGCGGGCTTTTTGCAAGGGATTGGGGGCGACGGTCAGTCTTTCCTCTGGTTATCATCCCCAGACTAACGGACAAACGGAGAGGATGAACCAGAGCGTGGAGTCTGCTCTTCGGTGTGTGGCAGCCGAGAGACCGGCATCCTGGAGCCGTTTCCTTCCCTGGGTTGAGTACTCCATCAATTCCATGGTCAGTTCCGCCACCGGCCTCTCACCATTTGAGGTTTCCCTGGGCTACCAACCCCCTCTTTTCCCCGCACAGGAGGCGGAGGTGGCAGTTCCCTCCGTGCAGGTCCACCTCGACCGCTGCCGACGAGTCTGGGAGATCACCAGGACCGCGCTGCTCCGGACATCTGAGCGCGCCTGTCGTGGGGCCGACCGGCGCCGGGTTCCTGCGCCGACTTACCACCCTGGGCAGAGGGTGTGGCTCTCCGCGAAGGACCTCCCGCTTCGGTCCTCGGCCAAGAAGCTTAACCCCCGTTTCGTCTGACCTTTCGAGGTCCTGAAGGTACTCAGTCCGGCGGCCCTGCGTCTGAAACTTCCTGCGTCCATGCACATTCACCCCGTTTTCCATGTCTCCCGGGTTAAGCCCGTCTCCCTCAGTCCCCTCATGCCTCCAGCTCCTGATCCTCCGCCTCCCGAGATGGTGGATGGTCACCCCCAGTGGCAGGTCCGCCGGTTGATGGGCGTTCGACGGCGGGGTCGGGGGTTCCAGTACCTGGTGGACTGGGAGGGTTACGGCCCTGAGGAGCGGAGCTGGGTCTCCCGGCAGCTCATCGTGGATCCCGGCTTGATCACTGACTTCCATCGTGCCCATCCTGACGAGCCGGGTCGGCCTGGTCGCCGGGTGGCTCCCGTGGAGGGGGGGGGTACTGTGAGGTTTTTGTCCGTTGCTCACCTACTCGCTCTGTTCCTTTAAGCCTACTCGCTCTGTTCCTTTAATTTTCTGTTAATCAATTGCATTCCCCTATTCACACGCTTCTTCCCATAGACGCCGTTTGATTGGTGCTTCCCCAACCACACGCTTGTCAATCTCATCCCGCAGCTGTCACAGCTTGTCATTAAGCATTCCTTTGATTATTTATACCCCGTTTCCCCATTCAAGTTTTGTTGGATCGTTTTGATATTTCATTAGCATTCGCCGTTCCTTCCTTGCCTGCTGTTTTTCCCTGTGCTTTGCCTCCA
Organism: Notolepis coatsorum; assembly: GCF_963971535.1. Lineage (NCBI taxonomy): Eukaryota > Metazoa > Chordata > Actinopteri > Aulopiformes > Paralepididae > Notolepis > Notolepis coatsorum. The sequence goes on along the minus strand of NC_140178.1, from coordinate 61,414,829 downwards.
GGATATTCAAGAAGTATTCCGCTTGGACAACCAGTTCCCCGTGGCGACGCGCTCGCCCCTTTTGATCCTACTCTCTTTACGCACAGCGCCTGGGTGAGTTTTTATGACTGTCTTTGCTCCTATTCGTTTTTCGTGTGTTTGAGGACACTGAAGATATCCTGCTTTTTATCAGACTGTCACTCACCCAGTGTCAGCTTTTTTGGATTGTTCATTGGGATAATATTTGGCCTTAACATCGCTCTCTGTGTGTATTCACACCGAAGATATTGTCACTTGGAATTGTATTGGGACTTCGCTCACTGTGTGTATTCACACCGAAGATATTGTCACTTGGATAATTATTGGGACTGCGCTCACAGTGTTTATTTGCACCGAAGATTCAATCACGTGGATTTGTGTTTGGGACGTTACTCACAGTGTGTATATACACCGAAGATTCTGTCACTTGGATTACTCTGTTTTGGGACAAGTCACTTCTCCTGTCACCTGCTCTGTTCCCAACTGTACTCTGAGCTAACCCGCTCCCTCTCTCCCTCTCGGTCCCGTTTACCACCTCGGAGATCTGCCGAGAGAAATCTGCAGAGCGGCTCTGACGTCACCGTCTGCTTCCCCAGACGAACCATCCCGGGAGAAGCTGCAGAGCAGCAACATTCATCTATGCTTGTATCCCAGTCTTTGTTTGTTCTCTACCAAGTTATGCTGTTTATTTAGTGTAAATAAACAAGCCCTTGTTTTTGGCAACTCTGAATCAACTCTCTTGTGTCGTTGCGTTTGGGGTCGGTGTCAAACCATAACAAGTCGTCTCGAAGGACATCCTCCTTCTCCTCCTCCTCCCTCGTCTCCCTCCACCCACTGACTGTGCAGGGATCAAGGACTGGATGACCTCTGGACCATCTATTTGTCACATGTAACGGACTGGGATCTCCAACATACGAGGAGGATTTGCTAGAACCTCTGCTGTACCATGCGCTTCGTTCTATGTTTGACTCCCACCTGACTGTCTCCTACTCTAAAGTCTCTCTATTATCTCTCTGTCCCTTCTTGATCGCACCCAACTCTCTCTCCTTTTTTTTTTATCCACTTTTTCTCCCATTTTCTATATTTTCTCCCATCCCAATTTCGTATCATCCAATTCAACCCTCCCCTGTCACGAACGCTGTTTCTTGCCTCCCACAAGCCGGCTGCAATGTGGACTAAGTCATACATAGCACAAGTCCCCTCCGGTACTTGAGGTAACAGCAGTCGCATCTTTTCACCTGCGCAGCTCGATCTCTCAGTGGCGAGGAGTAACGCGTGGGAGGCTCACGCTGCCCCCGACACTTCCTGATTCTACTGCGCAGGCGCACCAACCGACCTGTAGGAGTCGCTGTCCACAACGCCCGATCCCCACCCTTCAGTTTCCCTCCCCGTAATACGGCCAATGTGTATTACTGCGGACGACCAGCTAAACTGAAAACAATGTGGAGAGCTGGATTCGAACACACGAACCCAGCGTCTCCACATTGGTGGCGAGTGCCTTGCCCACTACACCACCTAGCCGCCCTCCAACTCTCTCTCTCCTATGGGCCCCCGTATAGTTAAGCTTCACGCTTATATGATATACACGCCCTCTTGGATTAAGTGCAAGTCTGGTGTATTGATGGTAGTATTGGTGGTCATCCCATACGTAGGAAAATGTCCAGAAATGTACTGTATTTATTCCTGACCTTCGATTTTGGTTGAGTTTTGGCCTTTTGACAGGTCCATACTTAGTAGGGATGGGTACCGAATTCGGTACTTTTGAGGTACCGAACCGAAACACGTCGGTACTACAGAGTATCGAATCAAGTGAGAAACCGAAAAAAAAATAAAAAAAAAATAAAAAAAAATATTTTTTATAAAAAAAAAATTTACTTTTTTTTTTTTTACTTTTCTCTTTTCATGTCAACGTTCACACGCACAATATATGCTTACCTAGGATTTGACTTGATTCAACAACAAAGCAGTCGGAGCAATGACAAGCCGAAAACTGTCGAAATTGTAGTTATTTGAAGTTTGGATTTTTTTTTACGACTGAGGTAGGTAAATTAAATTTCGACAGTTTTCGGCTTGTCATTGCTCCGACTGCTTTGTTGTTGAATCAAGTCAAATCCTAGGTAAGCATATATTGTGCGTGTGAACGTTGACATGAAAAGAAAAAAGTAAAAAAAAAAAAAAAATAATAAAGTTTTTTTTTTTTTTTTTTTTTTAAGTACCGAAAAAAGGTACCGTTGGGTACCGGTATCGATTCACAGGTACCGGTACCGGTATCGGTTCAAATGTGAAAGGTACCCATCCCTAATACTTAGTGCCTGTTTTGATGGTTGATGGGTGTGTCATATTGGGGAATATGACAAAGGGGGGCTGAAGGAATATCTCAACCATCAAATTCCTGTCATACCCTTTTGATAAGGGGATAGAATTAAGATCCTACATTGTGTTCTATGTCTGTTCTCTGCTCTCCCGCATTTTACTCTGCAGGCCAAGCCAACTCTAGCTTGGTTTGACCTGCCGACCTGCCGACCTTTTGACCCCGGACCCCTCTCCCCACACAGACCCATGCACACACGAGCAGATCTCCTCTTGCTTGCTGCTTGCGTCTGACGACTGGCCGGCTCACATGCACGAACGCATATACACACACACTGATAGAAAGTTCGTTCACACACCCTTACACACAAATATACACACAGATAAACACACATAGGATTAATGGACAGCATAAATTCATGGACTGCCTTGGTTAAGTATCACAAAGTGTCATAGTTAAAGACAAATTACTAAAGTGAGGACACGACCCCAAGTCTAGTCTCGCACACACTGATTCAAACGCATACACAATTATCTACACACAACGAGACAACCGGTCAAATGCGGGGGACCCCAGAGGACACTTATCGTTCAGCCCCCACCCTTACTGGAAAGCCCGTATTGAAAACAGCCCCTCCTTCTACTCATGTTCCCGCGTAAAGTTCTTTGTCCTCAAGTGATGACGCGACGACTATCAATCATCCAGTCAGAAAAGAGGTGTGTTTAGCTAGTACTGTATAAAAGTGTGTCAATGTATTCTCGAGGCCACCACTTGGCACTTGCTCGCTCCGTGTGTGGAGGTGCGTGGTCCGGATTGTGATCTATTTGTGCTGTGAGAGTTCAGTAAAACTTGCAGACTGCCATCTGACTCTTTGTCTCATCTCTCTGTTCACCTCGCCGACATTCAATTAAAAGAACCCAGGGCTAATTTACAGTATATCTTGATCCTTTTCAAGTGGAGGCACCGTAGTTAAATTTAAAGGGCTCGTCCGGTGGAAAAACCTTACACCATCATGGCTTGCACTCACCTATTTTCAGGTTCTGATGTGTCGAATTTCTCCGGCAGCTGCCCGATGTCCAGTGTAGCCGTAAAAAAAATCAAAATCAAGGTCGCTTCACGTTCAAGGGTAACGGCACCAATTTGAAGTCACCAAGGGTCTATGTTCTGGTTCTGATGTGATCAGAACCAATACTCTGCGTTGTGAATTGTCTGTCCTAAAAGCCCTGGTACTTTCAAAAGACCATACTGGCCTTGTTCGACGGCAGCTAAGCAGGAGAAATTAAGGAGAAGTTGTCTCAAATCTGGTTTTAATTCAAAGTTAAAAGTGTAATCACAATGGTTCGGGTTCAATTAAAATAAAGAATGCAATAGTCGGATCACTAGACACTATGCCGTCTGCGATCCCAACTAGACTAAGAAAGTAGATTAAAGAATGATAGTTGTTGAATTGTCTTTGTTCTCTGTTGATAACAAAGACCGTGTTCTCAGTTCCAAAAGCTTGTTCTCCTCTGCTCGCGCCGTCCTCTGTGTGAAAAGGTGGGTGTGGTCCTGTGTTGTTCCGTTTTCAATCTGTCCTTACAGTCACAGCACCCCATTTTATCCCTGAGCCAGAAACCCTGGGCGTGACGTCACCAAGTGACCTCACGCATAGGATTTCCACCCAATCGCAAGCCTTCCCAGAGTATTTGAAAAAGAAGTGGCCCTTAAGCCCAATAGTTCTCGTTTGACTGTTCTAAAACTAGGTAAAAATAGTCTTAATATACTGGGGATTTAAGTCTTCAAAACAGTCTTTCTGGATTTAATTCAATAGCTATAAACAGTTTATATTTAGCTTTCATTAATAATATGTTCCCCCATGATTTACCAAGACTCTTTAACCTAGAGACCACATTGTTTCATCTCATTCTGAAGTACAAACATATTTCCTCTTTAACCAGTATAATCACAGCATATAATCACACCATTCTATTCAGCATCATCAGTCCAACATACCAGTCATATATGCAGGTATTTCACATTGAGGGTAACCATCCTAACTCAGTAAAACACATTTAAGTTATTTAACTCAACTTTAAACGGTCTAGGTATTTCTTTAACCTCTTTATTATTTTCTATGTGGGATTACTTACTTGGAGACCAAATGGTGTTCTCCTGTGTTTAACTAGGGCTTATCTAAAATCCTTCCTGTCCCACACCCTGAAGAAACCAGGTGGCTCTTTTGTTCTAGAACCCCCGAAGGGCTTATTCAAACAGTTCTTTATCTTTTACAGCCGGCTGTTAAGTTGCCCGACACACAACCTATTGTGGGGGTTCTTGCGTTAGTAAACAACCCTATCTATTTAGAGAGACAGGGAAAAAGGGCAGAGTAATTTAATCGCCAGAAGAATGTAACTTCTCCCCCTACTGTCCCAACTGCTTTGGCCCTTTGGTTGACTGAATAGGACAGCTGTTTTCTGATCAAAGCTTAATCTTATGACCTTTTCTATTAGGAAAATTTTTCCAATACATTTTAGGATTTATGGTTTATCAAATAATACTACACTAGCTATTTTTGCCATGTTCTTGTAGTGTAGCTTACTACATTTCTCTGGGGATAGCTTCTGTAACCTACTGTAATTCAACACTATCAGTTCTTTCTGCAGTGGTACAACTATCAACAATAGGTTCAAGGAGACTGGCTCTAAGAAAAAATACACAGGCACCGTGATCTACGTTTTACCTTTTATATAACTTAAAGGAATTCACCAGGTTCAGTACATATTACAACATCATAGCTTCCATGCAATGGTCCACATTTATAGAAAATAATAAATGAAATAAAAAAGGTACCCAATAAAGTCTGTGTTGAGTGCACTCAATTAAACAAAAAGGGAACGGATATTCTGTTCCTACCACCAGGGGCCAAGTTAAAGTTCACCAGCCGACCGTTGGGTGATGGTGAGTGGAGAAGGTCAATGAAGAAGACCACTTCAGTTGATGCAGATCCGTGTTCACTGAAGGGGGTAACAAAAACCAATCTGCACAGAATTGTACAGGCCATCAATAGATTAGCATCATATACTGTAATTATATACCATTAGGGCCTAGGCTATACAATTATTTACTGGAACTCACATTATGGCAGGTTTCACATGCATAGCACAGCCTTGCACCATAGCAGTCAACACTAGGGATGCCCCGATCACGTTTTTTGCCACCGATCACCGATCGTCGTGAGCCATATCGGCCGATACCGATCCGATACCGATCGTTTTTGATTAAAAAGAAATTAAAAATTATTTTATAAATTTTTTATTTTTTTAAATATATATATTATATAATTAGACTTGTACTTGTATTATCTGCGAGACATCGCCACCACGCAACAAGTCAAAATGCTCGCTATCTGCAAACAGCTCCACTGTCTGTGTGTACTCTAGTAGCCTCCAGCTACCAAAAAGGATTCTCCGGCGCTGCAGCGGGACCCTATTGGTAACGTTATGCTTTGGTCATTTCACATTCAGCAAGCCCTCAGCTCGAATACGCATTCAATCAATGTTATAAGACATTGATATCAGGAGCTATCTGTAGCTACTGCTAGCCGGCTAGATGACGTTAAGACAACTATTTAGTTCAATCGGACATTTCGTTTTGAACAGTGAATTAACGTCAGCTAACGCGAGCTAACGGAGGTATCAACATGCACTACAAGACTTGCTGGAGCATTTGTTGATATCAGGAGCTATCGGTAGCTAGCCGGCTAAATACCGTTAGACAATGCCTACTAAAAGTGAATAGTTGACTGGGTAATTTTGTTTAAACAGTAACGATAGCTAGGTAGCTAACGTTAGCTCAGGTCGAATGCACTATCTAGACTCAGCAGAGGAGGTCCGCCTCCTCTGTGTTTACAAACTCTACACGGGTACGGGCGGGGCTAGGGAGGAGGAGCAGTTTGCAGGTCCTGTGCGTCTGAGACAAGCGAGTGAGATATCCACTTGATCAGTTTCCGCGATCGGCGAATATGACTAATTATCGGAATTCCCCGATCGCATATTTATACTAATTATCGGCCGATAACGATCGGTGGCCGATCGATCGGGGCATCCCTAGTCAACACTAACAATGTATGGCTCAATAACCACAATAACAACCACATTGTAACTCAGAAACAACAATATGCAGCTTGACTAACACAGGATGATCATGTACATTAACTGCAGGGTGCACAATTTCACTCTGCACTTGTGCTTTACCCTACAACATCTCAGCTTGAGTTAGCTAGCGAGTTGACTTGCTAACTCACCAGGATTCTTCCATTTGTTTATCTTTCTTTCAATTGGCAATGGTTTCTCCTCCAATTCGGTCTTCAAGTCAGCTAGTCTTTTCTTCTCTCTTCCTTGTCCAGTTCCAGCACTGTTATGTCAGTGAACAGAATCACTGTGTTAACATTCTCCTTTCATCCAATATCCTGACTGGTTTTTGATTACACACTGTAGCTCCATATTAGCAATGAGTAGGAAATGCTAGCTAGCATGAACACGGTATGACTCACCGGAATCCTCTCTTTATCCTCTATATTTCATCTTCTGTCCAAGTAGTTTTCTGTTCAAGTATACCGTTTTCTGTCACTTTTCTAATATTCTCCAACTGCTCCAATATTCTGTCTCTCCGTTGATTGCTTATCAAATGCTTGCAGCCAGGAACAGTTTTCCACACGCTGCTCACAAGCAGGGCTGTACCACATAAATCTCAGGGGAGCGTCAACAAATTACACTCTTCCAGGGAGCGTCAACAAATTACACTCTTCCAGGGAGCGTCACCCAATTCACAGTCCATAATGAATGTTTCAGCTAGACAAGAAAATAGCATGGGCTACATACTCCCCCCCTAGAACGCTTGAGTCCCTTCATGCGCTTACCACCTCTCAGGTTCTGGGAGGAGGCCTTCCAAACTCTTGCAGAATGCAACAATTGCCAGAATCAGGGGTCTCCCAAGACTCTCATAGTGTAGTCTATCAGGCTGTTGCCGTGATCTACTTGACCTTCTGACTTCAGCTTGTGGCTCTAGGTTGCCTGACTGTTCAGCTTGAGACACAGGATCGATGGCTGCTGCCACATCTTCTACGGCTGAGTGGTCTGATCTTTCATTCCGTTCATGTTGATCTTCGTCCACAGGCTCAGCATTGGTAAGAGGTTCCATTGCATGTTCCTGACAGTCACCTTGGAGTGAATGACGTTGGTCACTGCAGACACTGTCAACATCAGCTTCTAGGGTCCCAGCAGTAGGAGTCTGATCTATGTCTGTTTCTTGTCTGGAGGGTCTCCTCTTGGCTCCCATCTCCAGAGTTTCAATGAGAGGTTCCATCACAGTGACTTTGGGCCTGTAGACAACTGTATATTCCTCTTCGTCGCAGCTGCTACAGACATCATCCTCTTCATGGCTCAGCGTGTTGCCTCCTGTATCCATCACCGGCTGCTCCCGGGATCTCAACTTCATCCTCTTAGTGGACCTTTTTTGTTCGGTTTCCTTCTCCTCTGTGATGGGTAGGAACCCACACGGTAAGAGGAGGTCTCTGTGGAGGGTGCGTACAGGCCCAATCCCCTTTTCTGGCTTCACAACGTACACTGGTCCATCTCCCATCCTCTTCTCCACTACATAAATCTCTCTCTCCCATCTGTCCGCCAGCTTGTGCTTTCCTCTGATGTTTACGTTCTGTACCAAGACTCTGTCACCTGCCCTTAGTTCTGCAGCTCTGACCTTGGAGTTGAACCTTGTCTTGTTCTTTTCCCAACACAACACTGACTGATACTATCGTCCCCACAAAGATGGCGAGGGTGTTCCCAAACCAGAAACCATGGGTGGACAGTACCATCAGAGCAGCCCTGAACTCTCGCACCACTGCTTATAACCGGGGCAGAGAGTCAGGAAACATGGAAGAGTACAAGACAACAGTCTACACTCTGCGCAAGGCTGTCAAACTTGCTAAGAGGACGTATGCCGACAAGATGCAGGCACAAATGGCACAGAATGACACAAGAGGATTATGGCAAGGACTGAGGGCTATAACTGACTACAAAGTCAGCGCCCCCTCAATGGGGAGCGACGACACCTCCCTTGCGGACAAGCTCAACACCTTTTACGCTCGGTTTGGTGCAAACAGTGGCACTGCTAGCCCAACGGCTAGTGACGTCACTGGTGCGCCGGCATCCGCGGGGGGGCGGGGGGGCTCTCTCATTGACGGTACACAGTGTGAGAAGAGCATTTATGCAGGTGAACACCAGGAAGGCTGCTGGCCCAGATGGAATAACAGGACGCATACTTAAGTCCTGTGCCAACCAGCTAGCCCCTGTGTTCACCGCCATATTCAATCAATCCCTGGCTGAGTCGGTGGTCCCTACCTGCTTCAAGATGTCTACCATCATCCCTGTACCGAAGAAACCCTCCCCAACATGTCCAAATGACTACAGACCGGTGGCACTCACCTCTGTGGTCATGAAATGTTTTGAGAGGCTGGTCAAGGACCACATTTGTGCCTCCCTCCCCAGCGATATGGACCCTATGCAATTTGCATACAGGACAAACAGGTCCACTGACGACGCGGTCTCCCAGGTACTGCACAGCACCCTCTCCCACCTTGACCGTCAGAAGGGGGGCTATGTAAGACTGTTGTTCATTGACTACAGCTCAGCGTTCAACACCATAGTCCCCACCAGACTGGTGGACAAGCTGATCGAGCTGGGTCTGAGCTCCGCCCTGAGCGCCTGGGTACTGGACTTTCTGAGTGAAAGACCCCAGGCGGTCAGGGTGGGGGGTCAGACCTCCAACACCATCACCCTGAGCATCGGGTCCCCCCAGGGCTGTGTTCTAAGCCCCCTGCTGTACTCACTCTACACACACGACTGTGTGGCCAAGTTCAGCTCCAACTCCATAGTGAAGTTCGCCGACGACACGGTGGTGGTGGGGCTGATCTCGGACAACGACGAGAAGGCCTACCGGGAGGAGGTTGAGGTACTGGAAGGCTGGTGCCAGGACAACAGCCTGCTCCTGAATATTGGTAAAACCAAGGAGCTGATCGTGGATTATAGGAGAGGACAGCAGGAGACACACACACCACTGATGATTAACGGGGCTACCGTGGACAGGGTGAGCAGCTTTAAGTACCTGGGGGTCCACATCTCAGAGGATCTGACATGGTCAACACACATAGACACAGTAGTAAAGAAGGCGAAACAGCGCCTCTACCACCTGAGACAGTTAAGGAAGTTCAGAGTATCGGGGAAGATACTCCAGTCCTTCTACTCAGGAGCTGTAGAGAGCATCTTGACCGGAAACATCACTGCCTGGTATGGAAACAGCACGGCACAAGACAAGAAGGCCCTACAGAGAGTGGTGCGCTCAGCCGAGCATACCACGGGTATTGCACTACCTCCCCTGCAGGTTCTATACAACAAGAGGTGCAAATCCAGAGCCTGCAGGATAATGAAAGACCCTCACCACCCCAATAACAGCCTGTTCCAGCTGCTGAGGTCAGGCAGACGCCTGCGAACCCCAGCTACTAGGACAGAGCGGCTTAGGCTCAGCTTTTTCCCCCAGGCCATCAGAGTCCTGAACAATGAACATTGAGTCCACTGTAACACTTTAGCATGAGCGGGCACACACTCAGGCCGCACGCACCCTCACTTATTGCCAAAAAGAAAGGCCACTTTAAATTAGTATTAGCAACAGTAACAGTGTATTGCACTACTATTACTACTACTGTTAACTGTCAACTGTTACCCGTCATTGCACAAATTTATTGTTACCTGCTACCTGTTATTGCACAATTTTATTGCAAAAATTTTTTGTATATATTTTGGATTCTATTATATGTTATATGTTGTACCAATTGCACATCGTTGCGGGCAAGACCACCCGCATTTCATTGCATATCCGTATGCCGTGACAAATAAAACTCTTGACTTGACTTCCCCCATCTCCTGTGCACTCTCTGCAGCTAGAGCATAGCTTTCCCGAAGCTTCTCTCGAAGGGCCTTTACATACTCAGAGTGAGTCCTGGCAGGATTCCCCTGTGGCTGGAGTCCCAGGACAAGGTCAATGGGAAGAGTCGGTTGCCTGCCGAACATCAGTTCATAAGGAGAGTATCCAGTAGTGTTGTTCCTCGTGCAATTGTATGCATGAACGAGTGGTTTTACAAAGTCTCTCCAGTGGTACTTATCTTTGTCCTCCAGTGTTCCAAGCATGCCAAGCAGGGTTCTGTTAAATCTTTCAACTGGGTTCCCACGGGGGTGGTACGGGGTAGTCCTCACTTTTTTTGCTCCCATCAGGGAACACAGCTCTTTGATGGTGTGACTTTCAAAATCCCTCCCCTGATCACTGTGAAGGCGAGCAGGGAACCCGTAGTGAACAATGAAGTTCTCCCAGAGTGCCTTGGCTATGGTCTTTGCTTTTTGATCCCTTGTGGGAACAGCCACAGCAAATTTAGTGAAATGGTCTGTAATCACTAATACATTTCGTGTATCTCTGCTGTCGGGTTCAATGGACAAATAGTCCATACAAACCAACTCAAGGGGGTAACTTGTTCTGATGTTCATCATGGGAGCAGCCCTCTCAGGATTTGCTTTCCTTCTGAAGCACCTCTCGCATGTGTGACACTTCACATCAATCGCTTGAGCCATCTTTGGCCAGTAGAATCGGGTGCGGGCCAAGTTAAGGGCGCGCTCAAACCCAAGGTGGCCAACTTCATCATGCACCCCTTCTAGTGCTTTGGCTCTGTATTTATCAGGTAAGACTAACTGGTAGCCCTCTGTTCCTCTGTCCACATATCTCCTGAACAGAACTCCCTCCTTGAGTTCAAGTCGGTTCCATTCTCTGAGGAAGCACCTCACCTCCGGTAGCTCTAACTTAGCCTCTCTGTACGAGGGTTTAGCTTCTCTCTCTATGAGTTCAATGATGCGCCTTATGGGTGGGTCTGCCCTCTGAGACTTATACCAGTCCGCTTGAGACATCCCTGGAACTGTTCCTTGGGCGAGGCAGGTGTAACTTGGGGGAATGGCAGAGGGGGCCACCGCTAGGGATTCTGCTAAAACGATGGTTTCCTGGAAGTATTCACAGGGCTCCATCCGCACTGCGTGTCTTTGGCAAAGGGCAGTGAAGGTGTCCTTTGAAAGCACTTTGTGATCTCCATCCAGCACACGTTGACGGAGCTCGCGGATCCTTTCTCTTTCCTCGAGAAAAGCATGGTCTTCTGGTGAGGGTTCCTGAGGGCGCCTTGACAACCCATCTGCATCTTGGTTTGTATTACCAGGCCGATACTTTATCTCAAATCGGTATGTTGACAGGGCTGCTAGCCAGCGGTGGCCTGCCGCATCGAGTTTTGCAGAGGTCAACACATAAGTGAGAGGGTTATTATCTGTAAGAACTGTGAATTCTGCTCCATAAAGATAATCATGGAACTTCTCACACACAGCCCACTTCAGTGCTAAGTATTCAAGCTTGTGTGTTGGATAGTTTCGTTCGCTCTTGGACAGCCCTCGACTGGCGTATGCTATGGCCCTTAGTTTCCCTTCTTGCTCTTGGTAAAGGGCTGCACCAAGGCCTTCTCCGCAGGCATCCGTGTGGAGAATGTAAGGGAGGTTGGGGTTGGCAAAAGCCAAGACAGGTGCTGATGTTAACTTGTCAATGAGCATTCTGAAAGCGGTTTCACAGTCCTGTGTCCACTCACTTCCAAAAGACTGACTGGGGCTCACTGACATCTGAGGTTTCGGCCTACTATATTCCTTCCCTCTTTTCCTTGGAGCCACGTAGCCAGCTGTGAGGGCATTCAATGGCTTTGCTATCTTTGAGTAGCCTTGCACGAAACGGCGGTAGTACCCCGCAAATCCCAAAAAGCACTTAAGCTCTTTGCGATTGGTGGGCCTTGGCCAGTCTTTTAAGGCTGAGATCTTTTCGGGATCAGTATGGACACCGCTAGCGTCTACAATGTGGCCCAGGTATCTTACGGAGGACTGAAAAAAGTGACATTTGTCAGGGGACAACTTCAGCCCGTAGTCCTTGAGTCTGTTCAAAACCTTCATCAGTCTGGTTTCATGCTCCTCCAAGGTATCTGAGAAAACGATCAGGTCATCCAGAAAAACCAAGACTTCATTCAGGTGCAAGTCTCCGACGCACTTCTCCATCAATCGCTGAAATGTTGAGGGTGCATTAGTAATGCCCTGTGGCATGCGGTTAAATTCCCAAAAACCCAGCGGGCATGTGAACGCGGTCTTGTGTTTGTCTTCTTCAGCCATTTCAACCCGATAGTAATCTGACTTAAGGTCCATCACAGAGAACCATCTAGCTCCACTAAGAGCCGAAAAGGTTTCCTCGATGTTGGGGAGGGCATAGGTATCTTTAACAGTGTGCAGGTTCAGTTTGATAGTCCACGCATAGTCGGATCTTTCCGTTTTTCTTTTTCACAACAACTATAGGGGAAGCAAATGGACTCTCCGATTCTCTGATGATCCCAGCCTCCAGCAACTCCCTAATATGTTGCTTCACAGCTTCCCTATCACATGGATGAATTGGTCGGGACCTCTCCTTGAAGGGGGTTTCATCTTTTAGTCTTATCCTGTGTTTGACAGCAGAGGTACGCCCATGGGTTAAGTCGTCAACTGCGAACACTTCAGGTAGGGCATTCAACTTGTCCATGATGCGTTTCTTCCAATCGGCTGGAATGGGAGAGTCTGCTAGGCTGCATGTTACTTTGTCACTCAGGGGGGTTTCTGTGTCAAACGTCTGAAGACCACACAAGATGGGGGTGTCATCGGATTTCATAGGTATCACACACTGAGCTGCCGTCATTTCTGCTATCACACGGTTTGGGTGTAGTGTGACGTCGTGTGCACTCATATTGCAGAGAAGAACAGGAACTTTGCTGAAGGACTGATAAGGAACATCCAGTAGTGTTGGTACTACGAAGATGCCACCAGGCAGAGGGGAGTTCATTGGAGCCTCTACTGCACATGAGGTTTGATCTGAGGATGCGCCCATCCTAACGCCTCCTAGCACACGCACTTTCTGTCCAGCTGGAACGATGACCGGGTGACGCCCAATCAACTTCACCGGTCTTGTTGCTACTTTTTCATTGTGAGTCTGAGCAATGTGCTGAAATAGCATGACACACTCAGCACTTAGTTCACACCCCTGTAGGAATTTCTGCCCTTCTCGGGTAACTCCTTTTTCGTACAATCTATTAAGTACATTTGTCCCTATCAACAGAGGGATCTCACGGCTTAGGTCACAGTCAGGTACAATGAGAAATAGGGAAGACACATTTTCTTCTATGCCAGTAACACTCTTAGGGAGAGTTAAAAAGACCTGGGTGTAGCCTATGTAAGGGACTAGCTGACCCCCTGCGCCTGTAATCTCAAGTAGTGCATTAATGGGTTCAACAGGGAATGATGAGAGGTGTTCTGAGTAATAGGTCTCTGAGACTGTACTAACCTGTGATCCAGTATCTAGAAGACATTTACATGGGAGGCCTTCAACAAGCACAGTCAAGGTGCAACATGGCCCCACAAGACCACTGGGTAAGGGTCTATAGTTACAGGGTGGGCCATTCTGAGCATAGTTTGTGGCCCTAACTACATTAACTTCTAAGTCTTGCATGGGACTAGATAAAGGGGGGTTCATGGCTCCTGATTGCCCCACAACAGGGGCCACTACATGTTTAAAGGGAACTCGGGCTGGCCCTGGTGCTGCATGTTCCACCGCTCACGCCTTTCTCTGAGTTCAAAGTTCTTTTGCCGTACAGCGGCAGGGTTTGGCTCATTCGAACATTGGGCAGCAATGTGGCCGTCTTCTCCACATCTAAAACAGAACCATGCTCGGGGCATGTCGGAGGTGTTCCTGTTCATCTTGCGGCTTATCACATTAGAGGCCATACAGTTCCCCCTAACCGCATTCTCGCCACCGGGGTTGTTTACATTCTGGGGTCCAACTGCTCTTAAAGCAAGCTGCTTCTTTAGCTCCGCCACTTCCTGAGCGAGCCTTTGGGTCTCCGTGAGATGTTTTTTCACTTCCTTCTCGCTTGCAACAGGTTCTGTCTCTTCCAGCTCTTCACATTGGGGCAGGAAATAGACTGTATGCATATGTGACATAGCTTTATTGCTCCCAATGCGTTTCTTCATCCTGTTGAATTTTGTTTGTCGTCTATCCTCCCGTTTCCTCAATAGCAGTAGTAGCTCAGGGAAGGATGGGGGATTGGCCTTCTTTTCCTCAAGCTGGAGCTCAATGAGCATGGCCTGGTCCCAGCAACCCCTACAAAACTGCCTGAGAAGTTGCTTCTGGGAATTTTCAGCAGACACCCCTCCTCCAGTAACAGCTTTCTCCAGCATCAGGTGTAGGCGATTCAAGTAATCTGAGGATTTCTCTCCGGCATTTTGATTTGCACCCAGGAATGCTGCATATAGCTCTTCTCCATCTGCTACTGCCCCAAAAGCTGCGTCAAGCTGATTGAGATACTGTGAGGGTGAGGAGTCAATACCAAGGCTTTTGACTAGGTCACTTGCTGGGCTCAGTAAGCTCTCTAAAATCCTTCTGACCTTCTGAGTATCCGAGCTGGAAGGATCACTCAGTAACAGTTCAACTTGTGTGTGCCACGTCTCATAATCAACTTCTCCACTGGGTTTTGGTGTTCTTCCTGAGAAGGTGTGGATTTTGCTGACATGTGAAGATTGATGTTCAGTTTTTATTACATGCTCCACAACTACTTTCTGAACACTGGGGGGGTTGATGAGGCTCTCATCCAGACATGGCGGTGTTCGAGGGGACTCAGGCGCCAGAGTTTCAATTGTCTCTTTACCTGCTGTGTCACTATCAGTCATCTGAAGTTTAGAAAGATAAGTTTGGAGCATCTGGATTTGACTGGTCTTGCTTAGACCTGCTACTGCTGCAGCAAACTTTTGTTCATCAACGTTTTCTTGTTCTTCTGTTTCCTGAACTGTCTCGTCTTGTATGGTGGTGATGTACCATGTGGCATCATCAGAAATGAATGGTTCAGTGAAGAACGCTGGATCCATACGAGCTATTACTCTTTCATCTTTGTATTGGACGAGAGCCCTGCCTTTAGGTTTACCTGGTTCATTAGGGACTCGTACACATTTCACTACTTCTCCATGTGTCTTAAAGACATTAGCAATGTCAATTTCTAAATACTTATCATCGATATTGGAGACAAAAAGGCAGCCCTGCTCATGCATTTTATAATGGTTACAATATTCCATTTTGTATTACCAGTCTCCTGGCTGGCTCGCCACTTTATGTAACCTACTGTAATTCAACACTATCAGTTCTTTCTGCAGTGGTACAACTATCAACTATAGGTTCAAGGAGACTGGCTCTAAGAAAAAATACACAGGCACCGTGATCTACGTTTTACCTTTTATATAACTTAAAGGAGTTCACCAGGTTCAGTACATATTACAACATCATAGCTTCCATGCAATGGTCCACATTTATAGAAAATAATAAATGAAATAAAAAAGGTACCCAATAAAGTCTGTTTTGAGTGCACTCAATTAAACAAAAAGGGAACGGATATTCTGTTCCTACCACCAGGGGCCAAGTTAAAGTTCACCAGCCGACCGTTGGGTGATGGTGAGTGGAGAAGGTCAATGAAGAAGACCACTTCAGTTGATGCAGATCCGTGTTCAATGAAGGGGGTAACAAAAACCAATCTGCACAGAATTGTACAGGCCATCAATAGATTAGCATCATATACTGTAATTATATACCATTAGGCTATACAATTATTTACTGGAACTCACATTATGGCAGGTTTCACATGCATAGCACAGCCTTGCACCATAGCAGTCAACACTAACAATGTATGGCTCAATAACCACAATAACAACCACATTGTAACTCAGAAACAACAATATGCAGCTTGACTAACACAGGATGATCATGTACATTAACTGCAGGGTGCACAATTTCACTCTGCACTTGTGCACTCTGCACTCAGCTTGAGTTAGCTAGCGAGTTGACCAGGATTCTTCCATTTGTTTATCAGTCTTTCAATTGGCAATGGTTTCTCCTCCAATTCGGTCTTCAAGTCAGCTAGTCTTTTCTTCTCTCTTCCTTGTCCAGTTCCAGCACTGTTATGTCAGTGAACAGAATCACTGTGTTAACATTCTCCTTTCATCCAATATCCTGACTGGTTTTTGATTACACACTGTAGCTCCATATTAGCAATGAGTAGGAAATGCTAGCTAGCATGAACACGGTATGACTCACCGGAATCCTCTCTTTATCCTCTATATTTCATCTTCTGTCCAAGTAGTTCTCTGTTCAAGTATACCGTTTTCTGTCACTTTTCTAATATTCTCCAACTGCTCCAATATTCTGTCTCTCCATTGATTGCTTATCAAATGCTTGCAGCCAGGAACAGTTTTCCACACGCTGCTCACAAGCAGGGCTGTACCACGTAAATCTCAGGGGAGCGTCAACAAATTACACTCTTCCAGGGAGCGTCAACCAATTACACTCTTCCAGGGAGCGTCACCCAATTCACAGTCCATAATGAATGTTTCAGCTAGACAAGAAAATAGCATGGGCTACACTTCCATTGTAGTTTAGCTATATTTAATCAAGAGTAACTTGTAGTGTAGCTTGCTACATTTTCCAAGTAGCTTGCCCATCACTGAGACTGTCCTTTCATAGGTGGCCACGGTGAAATAAACTTTCTTCTTATTATTAATAATGACTCAGAATGATTTGTAAACGGCTCATCGTTTAGTCCTTTAATATTTCCCATTACAGATGGCGACGAGTGAAATTATGGGATATTTTTTTTAACTCGTTTATTAGATTATAAAGCAATGGGTGTCGAGGTGGCCGCGGGACGGACTCTGCAGACGGGGTGAATCTTGGGTTTCCAGGGAAGCGCTGCCCTGTCTCAAACTTCTCCGCGCACTGGGGGGGGGGGGGGGGGGGAGAGGACAGTCTGCGCCGTCCGTTTGGCTGTCACCTCCGGCTTGAACCTTGGGAACGCGTGGGGAACATTCGGTGAGCTGTTGGCATTCTGTTTAAAGCGGTTTTGTTTAGCATCTATAAAGTAGTTATGTTACGATTAGATTAGGGTGTCTAGATTGACCAGACAGCGAATGACACAGAGTGGTGATTGCCGACGAGCAATCCAGGGGAGAAATAATATCCCTTGCCTCAATCTTCCGGGAAAAACAAGGAGAAGGGGGACGCCTGTCTACCGACTGTCTTGTCAACTCTGGCAGGTAAACCCATGTGGATGGGTGTGGGAGTTTGAAGTTATTTTGGGGTTCTGGGTCTAGATGGTGTCTAACACTAGAACATAGTATTGTTAGAGTGGTTGAGTCTCTGGGTCCAGGTGGGGACGAACACTAAAACATGATGTTGTTTTTCTTTTTGTGTGTTACCCTCTTGTTTTCCTCTGAACACTTGGAATTAAAAGGTACGTTCCGATAATTAGGCGAGAATTACATTTGTATCCGATATTATAGGCGTGAGCAAAGGGTACTGTGGGTAGGGGTGGACGGTATGGTCTAAAATTTATATCACGGTATAATTTGAAGCATAGACGGTAACGGTATATATCACGGTATCAGTGTTTCCGTTAGAATATTTTTTTTTGCCTGATAGGCAGGCTATATAAAGAATGACATCCTCAAGGCATGTAGATTTATAATATTTTAACTTAAAACTAGGCTACTTTTGCGTATAAAGTCATTATATTCCAAATAAAATAAGTCCAGAGTCGAGACTCCGTGCTGCTCCCATTGCAAACAGCGGGGCTGGATTTTGCTAGAAGCATATGTAGCTGCAGAGCCGCAGAGCCAGTGGCTCTTTCAGGTCGTTCAGCCGTTTGGTGGGGGGGGGGGGGCGCTGTTGAGCGGGCCTGTGACCAGACCTGAAAGAGCCCCTGGCTCTGCGGCTCTGCAGCTGCATGCTATTTCGCAAATCCACTGCTGCAGCCGTCCTCCCGTCGTTATCATAACACTACACACATATCATAATGTTTACAGCAAACTGTAGTTGATATGTTTTATTAACGTAGAATAATTCATATAAGAAAAACGATAGGTAAGATCTCTTACCTTTCTCCACTGGTTAAAAATGCCAGGAACTGAAATTGAAACTTGCTGTGCGCCGCGGTGATATGTGTTTATTATGAAATGACAATTGTGTGTTGACACGCCCAGTGCGCCCACTGCGCGAAGCCTCCTAAATAACTTTTTCCAGTTTGCACATATCTATTATCTATGACTAATTTGATCTATTTTTAGGGGCAAATGCGATTGAAATAGTCGCGCTGTGGTTACATGACGTCATTGCTATTTTAGAGCTGCCCTACCGGTTACACGGTATAGTCAAAATCCATACCGTAGAGCAAATTCATACCGTTTATACCGTATACCGTTTATACCGTCCACCCCTAACTGTGGGTATGGTGGGAATTACTTTAGTTCATGCAATAAGTCCCGATATTTAGGCGTGGGTTATCTTTTAGGCACTGATTCTGTTTTTTTTTTTGGGTTGTTTTTCTTTCATAAGGAGGCGGGAAGTGAGGCCGTGCGTGGGGAATACCAAGAGAGAGGAGACAGGTGCTGTGTTGTATGATTAGTTTCTACCACCTATCTGGTCAAACTGCAGTTTTTCTGAAAAGAAATAGGATAGGGGCGTTGTTAGTACGCTGTTCACAGAGATTTTTTCCCCAAGTGATTAGAGGAAACTATTTTTTGTTTACCACATTTTTGTTTTGTTTTTTGTCTGTTAAGAAAAAAGAAGCGTGTTAAAGAATGGAGGATATGGACAATTTAGAGGAGCAGGGAGCAGCCTGTATGTGGAAGGGGGGAGTGAGGGAAGAATCTGACACTTTGTTTTCTTTCTCTTCCCCCACGGCGGTGTGCCCGGGGATTGCAGTGGACTCCGGGCTCGGTGCCTTTCCGTGTGCGTCACCGACTGTCCCGCCACGTCAACGGCCTCGCCGACGACCATCAACTCCGGAGCGAGGAGATAGGCCTCATATACCACCACCACCCGCAACGGTCTGGCCCGTGTCAACGGCCACACACGGGGCTGGATCAATAACAGCAGATGAAATGGCCAGGCAATTAGGGAAGCTGAGTCTGCATGCTCAAGAGCTGATGGAGCGGTCACAATTGTCGCTGATAAAAACGGTCGGACAATCACAGTTAGCCCTGGTGAGAACTGTCTCACAACTTGCAAAGGACTACTCAGTTGGGCAGAGCATCCCGAGGAGCATCCCGAGAAAGAGGCAGCACAAACCTGCTGGTGTTTGTTTTGTATGCGGCCAGGACGGTCATTGGTATAAGGACTGTGCCTATAGGGAAGAATTTGAGGGGAAAAAGGCGCAATGGCGGGCAGAGTTGCAAGGCGGGACAGAGCCCTCAGCGCATTGACTGGACGCACTGCGGGGAGGCATCGACCAGGAGGACATGATGTAGCAGGCAGAGTATATCACACATACATGTTTACATGCAGGCACGTTATGACAGGGTATAAACAATTCTGGTTGAAATATTCTCATTATTATGGTTGAACAATTCTCATTAGATATTTCCATTGAAAAAACCCTATCAGATTTATTTAGAACAGGCTTGATCCATGCATGTTCCTAGTCGAGACCGGCTAAGTGGCATTATTTTTATAGCGCAGGGTTTGCTATCACCTCTCCCCAATACAGAAGAGGGGGAGGGGTGCCGCTATTTTATCTGCATAGTTTGTATGTGTTGACATTGGCATGGGTGAATTTACATCATTTTAGTATCTTGTTATTGAACTAAGAAGCTGGACTGTCTTTGCTCATCATCACATTGTACCAGCCACCAAAATACTCATCAATATTTCTGTAGGAGTTCTTATGGACATGTCTGTGATCAATACATAGGACTATCCTACATGTCTGTGATCAATACGTAGGACTATCCTACATGTCTGTGATCAATACATAGAACTATCCTACATGTCTGTGACCTATCCTACATGTCTGTGATCAATACATAGAACTATCCTATACTTAAGTGTCGAATGTGTTATCATTATACAGCACAAATACAGTACAGTGGGAATACATGTGGCGAACAGAGTGTAGATTGCAATGATTTTGACGCGCGCGATTAATTGCTATTTGTTTTAATGAGGCGGAACCAGTACCTACCGGCCGCTGGCCTTACTACAGAGCACAGCACGGGAGCTCGCCTATAGCAACGCCACATATAGCTTAACTACATTTCTCAGTAGTGTTGCTCCTTTTAACCAAGTAGCGTTATGGGTAGTGTAACGTTAGCTGTTTTTTAAACCCAAGTAGTTACTCGCTACTGCCGGAGAAACTGGACTGCTAAATCAAGATTAAAGATCTAGCGTTTGTTGATGCTCATTCAATGCTAACAAAATTAGCTAAATAGCTAACAAACTAAATACAACGTATAGCATAGCTACAACACAGAATAGCGTTAATACAATTACATGCATCATTGTTTACAATGAACGGGTGGGGCTGGTCAAAGGACTGGACACGGGGACAAGTTAAACATGAATTAATTTATTATAACAGGTAGTTTCGAGTCGTGCCTACGCACCACAGGGCTTACTATTCTAGTATATACGGATTTGACGCTTCCTCCTCATCGTTGATTGCCTGTAGTAGCTGCATCTAACGTTAGTAGCTAACGTTAAAACTAACCTAAAGTTAGTTGTTCACCAACAATTTCAACATTTGTTTTATCATTAGCTCAAAAACACAGAACCGGACGAGACAAGTTGTCCGCGCATAGGATAATCACACAACAATACTTCCGGTCCGGTCGGTGGGCTTCAAAATAAAAGTCTAAAGCACCGGAAAAGACAGAGCGGTGGGCTTCGAAATAAAAGTCTAAAGCACCGGAAAAGACGGAGCGGTGGGCTTCAAAATAAAAGGCTAAAACACCGGAAAATACGTTTCTTTTGTACAGCGTTTTCCTCCACGAGTACTCGAGTACATCATGTGATCAATCGATCTGGATTATTTTTGCCCATCCCTACTTTATCCTGTGCTGAAGTCTCCATTCCAATAGAGATAGTATATATTTTGGTCTTTATTTGATTATGGTTTCACTGCCTTTTTATTTATTACGTTTCCAGTTTTTTCCTCACACTTTATTAACATTTTGTACGTGGTACTGCGGCGCAAGGTACATTAATTAATGTAATATAATGGGAGCAGACGGAGGGGGAATCGGAGAGTTTTTCAATGTATATTTGGTTTATAAACTGATATAAAGAGACGCTTCACTATGGCAGCAGGTCATATTGTTTATTGTTTAAAAGGATCCCCATTAGCTGTCACCTAAGTGGCGAGCTAGTCTTCCTGGGGTCCACATAGAAAGACAACAGAAGACACTTTACTATTCGATTTACTTATGTTCAGTGGGCAGGTATTCCAATGATTGATGGCACAATAAACAACAGTCCTTTTTAAAGCATTTGATTTTGGACGTGGTAACATAATCTGTCCATCATCAGCTGACCTAGTAAAATAAGAATGAACCTGATTGCATCTGACAATTTGTGAGCCTATCTTATCAGACACAGGGATGAAAACAAGAAGCCGCTATATATATATATATGTATGTATGTATATATATATATATATATATATATATATATATATATGGGGGGAGGTGACCGTTTGAGCGGTGAAATATTCTATATTACTCTCCTCTGTCACGGACAGATGCACAGTGGCTATAGTAGGACTAGAGGGAAACATAAATAAAATAAAATAGCAAAAAAGATGTATGTATTACTGTGGTAAATTAGACATTAACACATCAAGAAATTCAATGTATGTGATGTATAGATTGGGGGGAGATGGTAGCATGTAACGGTGCCAGAGAGGTCGAAGTGCATGCTGACGGTGGTTCAGTAGAGCAGGGTGACTGAATAGCAGCTACTAAACATGCATAGATCCGACCAGCATTAAGATTCTGCTCAAAACATTACAAACAAAGCTGTGCGCGGCCTCAAAATGATGTTTTGGTTTGATAAAGATGCATCTCATTTTAGAGGGGGTCCTATGCACAAACGTAAAACATTACATACAGATAGTTACTGTAGCTTGAAGCGGCCAAGAGAGGTAACAGATCTGAGAGAAAGAGGAAGGCTGTTCCAGTCAGATGGAGTTATATAATACAATGAGAGGTAGTACTTGGGAGATTATTCTTTTCCTCACTTCAAATGAGAAACTATTTATTGAGGGATAAAGTGAGCACAAGCTACAAGATACAATCATTCTAAGGATTATGTGTGTAATAAATTAGTTTTGTACACTAATTGCAAGTTATGCGAATGTGACAAAAACCGAAATAGTGCACTTTTGAAGTGGTGTCTTTGTGGGAGCATGTTTTGTCTGTGACAACTAGCACGGCTGAATGTTGACATTCCAATCTAAGACACAACATTGATAGCGAGTGTGGGCCCAGAACAGAGCAGGGCAGAGGAAAGGTCAACAAATTTGCACCAAGACAAGATGGCTGCACAGAGCCACGAGGAGATAACGGATTGGAGTGGGAGAGTGACGTCAGCTAAAATACTCTAGACTGAGTTTGCCACCATCTAGGGGGGACAGTGGGATAATGCAGGCACATTTTTGAAGATAGGTCTGTACTGGAGTGATTAGAGTCTAGGATCTACCAGGGGATTCGGGTGAATCTATTATAATAATAATATTAATATACAGATTCAAGGCTGTCAGGTTTTAAGACTGTCATGTTTTATTTTTATTTTATTTTTATTTTTTACTGGGATACCATACACGGGTCGAGATGGCTTTTGAACTGTTTGGCAACGTTTCAGGGCAACATTGCTGCACTGTATGATTTGGAGGAAAGAAATGGGATAACGAGCAACATTTTTTATTTATTTTTATAAATAATTTATCAATAATACACCTGAGTGAAGTCTACTAAAAAAAAAAGAAAAAAAAAAAAAAAATTTTTTACTAGACTTCACTCGGGTGTATTATTGATGCTCTCATTGATACTATGTTTGTTTCTGAAGTGTGTGTGTGTGTGTGTGTGTGTGTGTGTGTGTGTGTGTGCGTGCGTGCGCGTGTGTGAGATATAGAGAGAGAGGGGGGTGAGAGAGATGAGGAAGGGGCAAAAGAGAAAAAGAGCTGGGAGAGTGTGTGTGTGAGAGAGAGAGGGGGGGGTGTGTGAGTTCTCAGCCCTTGTGTGGGTGAATGTAACAAGTTCCTAACGTTTTCTTTCCCCTATTATTTCATGCACACTTTATTCATTGTTTTAAATTATTATTTTCTTTTAAGTTATTTTGTGCATCACTCTGTTTTGAATTTGATGCAAATTTGCAATGCATGAGGGTCATCCTTTTGTGTTAAATGGCTGCACAAAGCAAGCATTTGTTGACTCGCATGTTGATAAGAGTATTAAAACTTGGAACTTGAAAAAGATCTGTTTAAGGTAAAAAAAATAAAAAAAATAAAAATGCGATTAATTTGCGATTAATCGCGAGTTAACTATGGACAATCATGCGATTAATCGAGTTAAATATTTTAATCGTTTGACAGCACTAATAGAGGTGGGCATAGATTAATTTTTTTAATCTAGATTAATCTATCTGCAATCCTGGATTTAATCTAGATTAATCTAGATTAAAATGGCCCAAAAAAAAAAAAAAAAAAACCTGCCGAAGGCATTCAAAATATGTGTGTTCTACCCAAATAATGACCAGAAGTAAGTCCTTACTTTTTCTTTCCTCCTTATGTTTCTCAGGCCAGGTGGCCCATTACACCATGAGCCCATCTCCCGTTTCCAAAATGCATTACAGACTGTTTGAAAAAGCTGTTTTGCTATGATAATTGGTAATGAAATATCAAAATAATGTTCAATAAGATGTACTTGTGTTTAATAAGTTGTTTTATTCAGAAGTTAACACAAATACATAATATTACCAGTACAGTACAGTATCTAGCACACTCTCAGGAGCAAAACAGAAAGAATCATTTCAAACTTGAACTATGTGACATGGCTTGAATCAACTGCTCCAGTGGAGTTGCTCAGTGGCCAATGGTGTCAACTGTGGTTGTACTGGGCAGCTCCCAGGTGTGAATGGAAAAGAACATCTGTGCTCAGCGAACCTACCCTGGGTAAATAAAGGTAGAAAAAAAAATGTAAAAAAAATAAAATAAAAATTAGATTCATGCGTTAATTATATTATCGCGCGATACTAGTATAGCGTTAACGCAGCACGTTAACGCCGTTAACGGCCCAGCTCTAATATATATATATATATATATATATTAGTGCCGTCAGGCGATTACAAAAATTAATCTAATTAATTACAGGATTTGTAATTAATCTAATTAATCGCATTTTAATCGCATAACCATTTTATGCCTGATATTCTATATTCTATAATCATATTTCAAATTGCATGTGTCCAGATGGCATAATTCAGTACTGTATCTACAAAACCTTCTGTTTAATCATCTTCCATCTATTAATTTGCTTAGATTTTTCAGGTCTGGTCAATTTGAGCATAGTGTTATTCACAGTCAAAGATAAAAAATAATTTATTGATATTCTCATTTGGTTCATTACAATTGACTCAAAATAAGATTTTCATTCAATCAATCACAGCGCAGATTGATTGATTGAATGAAAATGTTATTAACAGATTGCAGAATGGGTACAATACAGTACGGCTCAATACACACAATTGTTAAGGGCATGCAGACCAGAGAAAGACTTTCGTCTTGTTTACATCAGGGTCCCCCATTTTCAATTCATAATGAATTGTAAGTAAGGGTGCAACTTGCACCGTGCAATCCATTCTTTGTGGATCTAGCCCACAGTATTTCTGACACTGGGAATACATTCCCTGAGATTCATAGATGTCCCTAGAATCAGATACCAAGAACATGCAAATGGACCATATTAAAAAAAAGTCTGTAAATGTGTATTCTACATTCTCATGGAATGAATGAGATAAAAAAAAATTATAAAAAAAAAAAAAAAAAAAAATTGTAATTAATTTTGAGTTAATTTTCATAACGCGATAATTTGCTGTGTAATTAATTAATCTAATTAACGCGATAAACTGACAGCCCTAATATATATATATATATATATATATATATATATATATATATATCGTTTTTTTTTTTTGGCCAACGAGACTCTTGAGGGTATAGTATAGAATGTCCTAACTTTAAACCTGAGTGGACACCTTTTTACTATTTTAGTGTGTAAAATGTTACCGGACAGCTTTTTATTTTTATTTCTTTCTCTCTCTCTTTTCCTTTTGTGAGTTTCTCGCTGGGCGTGTCTCTCTTCAGTCTCCTGTGCCGGTCCAAGTACCCTGTCTCTGCCCGAGAAGAGGACACTCAGCTATGGGGCGCAGAGGACACTGACCACTGACATGTGCTGGCCCAGCTGACCACTGAGAGAGGAAGCTGAGGCCCACTGCTCTGGCACGGGGAGACAAGTGCTGGCCCAGCTAATCTACTGAACCAGAGCTCCTCTGCAGCTACAGAATAGACACTGAGACAGTTTCTAGCAGGCCTGTTCCATCAGGGCCACAACCAAGGGCCTGAGTGGGGGAACCGACTACAGCTGATTTCTGAGAAAGTAAGCTGTCCCAATCTGCTCCAGAACTAAGAGGCAGAGGGCCTATCGGCTAGTGAACGCATACACCCAGCTGATGGGACGCTAAGGCCATCAACCGACAGCTGACCCCAGTCTGATAGGATCAGTGGTCCAGAGATAAAGATCTTAGAGACAGTTTCCAGCAGGTCTAAGCCATTCACCGGACAGGCTCCTTGCATCAGGGGGAGGATCATCAGGACCGAGCCACGGCATACATGGACTGCAGAGGGGGGTGTTTGGACTGCGGGCAGAGGAAGGAGGAGAGACCGTTCCGGGATTCGTCACAGATGATAAATGAGGCAAGTTTGAACCAAAACACATACAGATATTACGGTATCATCCTAAGAGATATTAGGTCATAATGTACTGAACTTGGTTCAGAATGAAGATGTTTTTGAATATGCTGTACATTGCAATGGTAAACTTGGGTTATGTGTGACTTCCCTGAGATTATATTTCATTCTTTGTGAAGAGTCTGCTAATTTTGTTTTTGTTTCTTGCTGTTATCTGTTCTTCGCTACTGAATATGTTTGTATGGGAAATGCTCTTTTTGGCGAGATACTCTCCTGGTTTTTTTGTGATTCTATTTTTCAGCTTGGTGGTGGGAGAAATATGGCCTTGACAAAACCAGAGACTGGACTGTACTATTGAGTCCTTCGACCACCGTCTGGACATTTGCAAAGAGACACTAATGATGGTTGGCTGTTATGGCAACTTCTCTTTTGCACGTGACACAGGGTCAATCCAGAGGCCCTTTTGTTTTTTAGATAATAAAAAGAGTTTGTGCTGAGTTTTTATTATTTGTGTTATTTTTGGTTTGAGGATGATAATATTTTTTGTTGTCTTTATGAAGTGATAATGATTGTGATTAATTATCAAACGGGGGAATTGTCGTGGAATATATTATCATGTTCTTATAGATCTGTGTTGAGACATCATGTTATACAGCGTGACTTTCAGTGTGGCCAGCTTGACTGGTTAATGTGTGTATGTCTCTTTAAGAACACTCCGACATCCCCCAGCCATAACTTCTTTGTTGTTGTTCCCAGTGACTGAGAACCATTTTTGTTTACCTTCATCATCATATCTGATATTATGTTATGACTGACAACTGTGTATTTAACATACGTCTGAAACAGCGCTCTGGGTCAGTCTATGGCCAGACGCTAATGGGTTAACATATTGTCTCTGACTATAGACTGTCCTTTCATAGGTGGCCACGGTGAAATAAACTGTCTTCTTATTATTAATAATGACTCAGAATGATTTGTAAACGGCTCATCGTTTAGTCCTTTAATATTTCCCATTACACTAGTTATATGAATACTGGCTGAGCGTCTCGCTCTTAGCGCCCTGAGGTCCCTTGGATGGTTTTTTCCGCTTATGGAAATCGTTCTGAGGAAGGTGGAGCGTGACCATTTCCGGCGTCATATAGGGAGACGCATGGGCGTGGCTTGGTCACGTGCAAGTGGGTGCATTTGTTTGTTTCGTGTGCACAATATTCAGTCATTTTGGACAGAGTTGTTAAAACTCACTCCACTCAAAATCAAACTTAAATCGACGTGGCTGGAAGAAATGAATGCCAGCCAGCCAAAACAAATTCCGGACGACCCACCAAGGTCGAACCACAGAGCTGCTGATAAGACTTTGTAGTGAGCCTCCCACCCCCACCAGGATGTTGATGATGTCTCGCCCCCCCCCCCACCCCCCAGGTGCTCCGCACCAAACATGGTAGCGGCCAGGGCTTGACATTAACTTTTTGGCTCACTAGCCACTGTGGCTAGTGGTTTTCCAAAGTCACTAGCCACTCAGCATTTTCACCAGCCAAAAATCACCACTAAATATTTTTTCATCAATACGTTCCCATTTTATAGCGTGATGATGAATAGGTTTCAAATCAAAATGCATATGATCGGTATCATGTTCCACCATGAATGCATGAAAGGGGGGGGCGGGGGACGTTGTTTCTGATTATTGATTACCAATAACGGCATTCGTTATTGTAGCATCATACACTGATGTGTCATGATGTCATGTATGTTGTGTATCAGCGTTTCCGTTAGCCGGTAATTACCGGTATTTGACTGGCAAAATCTGTTGAAGTCCGACATATTTAATCTCTCCGGTCATAATGTCCGGTGAAAATAATTCCCTCTAAACACAATTAGATTATTTGAATTGTATTAAAATAGGCTAAAATTATATAGCCTATGCGATGAACGAAACAATCTCACCAAGCAGCCGGTCTAATAATGACATCCTGCTGTCAGCGCGAGCTGGCTGCTGATATATTTACGTGAAGCATGGCTTGGCAGGGTGCAGTACTCCAATTCAGCCATTGGCAATTCAGCTGTTGGGTGGGGGCGCTGCTGACACCACTGCTCTGCTCTGCCTGCTCCAAGTGCTCCATGCTTCACGTAAATATATCAGCAGCCAGCTCGCGCTGACACAGCGGTGCCAAATTTCTCAGTTCTTCGCTTGATATAATTAATACAAATGTCCAATATAACGGAATTAGTTAGCTCATAAAAATGTGATTATAACAGACTGCTGTTTATTAAGGTCGGGCAGACTGCCCACCGACACCTCAAGTCGGCAGCAGCAGCACGAAGTCTCGAGGGACTTATTTTATTTGGAATATATTAATGACTGATACGCAAAAGTAGCCTAGTTTTAAGTTAAAATATTATAAATGCCTTGATGATGTCATTCTTTATATAGGTCTATCAATTGTTTTTAAGCTCAATAAACTCTGACCGGAATTTATCCCATTTGTCCGGTAGATTGAAATCTACCGGACACTCAGACCTGCAAAAAAAAATTCTAACGGAAACCCTGTTGTGTATGTCATAAATGTCACTATAAATTGAAAATGGGAGACCCTGATGTAAACAAGACAAATGTCTTTCTCTGGTCTGCATCCCCTTAACAATTGTGTGTATTGAGCCGTACTGTATTGTACCCATTCTGCAATCTGTTAAATAAAGTTTTCATTCATTCATCGGCTGGTTGGCTATGCTAACAAGGCCTGATCAGCATGAAATCGTTCTTACCTGTGGCCGGTTGGATCCCAAAAAGGATTTCCCAGTTATTGATCGCCATCTGGTAGATCGATATGTCTATTGGCTGATGCTATATTCCTTTACTGCATACTGAATTCGGCGTTGCAAAAGGTATTCCATGCGATCTGATGAAGGCATAGCTTCACGCTAACAGAAAAAGTAGGCCTGAATGAAAAAGATTTACATCTGGTCTGAAAACAAGGAGTACTCCATTCTCGAGACAGCACCACTACCAGAATCTGGCCGGTAATGCACTTTTCTGAATTGTTGTGGGAGTTGTAGTATTATGTAGTATCACTTGGATTGACTTAATTATTGTCGATGCCTTTTCAAGTTTCAAGTTTCAAGTTTCTTTAATAGTTGTCATACAGAAGTACAGAATACTTTCATACAAAATGCTTCTTACTGTTACGCTCCAGAGACTGTGCTAGACAAGATAGTATCAAATAACATAGTATAGCATGTAATTTAGAAGAAGAAAATGAGGTCACAGTGTTCGGTATAGACATATGTACAATGTTCTGAGTTACCATATAATATACAATACTATGCAGTGTACTAATGTACAGTACTATATAGTGCAAAGCAGAAATGGGATGAGGTACAATTTAGGTACAATTTACAGTAAGGTGTACGAGTTGTAGTGCAATCCTTCATCAATAAATATAAAGTGTGGGGAGTGGGTGCTACAGTGTGTTTGTTTAAAGTGGGTGTGTGCTATAAAGTGTGTGGAGTGGGTGCTACAGTGTGTTTGTTTAAAGTGAGTGTGTGCGTGTGGATGTGTGTGCTATGTGCGTTTGGTGGTTGTTGTTGTGTAGTGTTCATTGTTCGTTTAGCAGCCTGATGGCCTGGGGATAGAAGCTTCTTCTGAGTCTTTCTGTGCTCGCCTTGAGACTCCGGTATCGCTTGCCTGACCGCAGCAGTTCAAAGAGGCAGTTGTTCGGGTGACTGGAGTCTTTAATGATTCTCTTAGCCTTGCCCTTGCAACGCTTGTTGTAAATGTTCTGGAGGGTGGGGAGCCCCCCTCCAATTGTGCGTTCGGCTGAACGTGTAAAAATTGTAGACTACAATGTTTTTTTTTCATAGAAAAAAAGTCACCGGCCACTGTGGCCGGTAGAATGACAGAGTTACCGGCCACAGCCGAATTCTACCAGCATTTGGCCGGTGGTTAGGTGTTAATGTCAAGCCCTGGTAGCGGCGATACGCATACGTCTGTCTCAAGGCTAGTCCTCCTGCATGTATCAACAAATGCGCACGTTGGTGAATTTATGTGTGCCATTATTACTATCAAATGTAATAATTGTGGAATATTACTATAATGAGCTGTATGTGTATGAACCAAGCATCCTTTGTGAAGCACTTTGGTTGACAAGTGTCATGTTTAAATGTGCTATATAAATAAATTTGATTGATTGATTGAAAATATCCGTTTTGCAAAAGATCCAGATATTGTGTGGACATGCCCTTAGACAGCATGGTGGTGTTGTGGGAGGTAGAACCCAAACGCAGACAGGCAGAGGAGGAAGCAGGCAGGACGAGACAGAGTGTAGATCAAAAATAGAGCTTTACTTACATATAACTAAATGCAAACAAACAAAGGTACTTTCCAAAAACGAGAACCAAAATCTCAGCAAAGCTGGCAGAGAATAAGGTATACATAAAACTACATGGGGAAAAACACGAATGAACCTAACATAAACTGGAAACAGACTTACTAGACGAGGTACAGGAACAATAGCAAATGACAGTAACATGAACCACGACAGGAAACAACCACTAACATGAGATAATGAACCCACAAGGAAGGACAGGGCAGACTAGACATACACAGACTAATTGACAAACTAGACACATGAGGGTTGATTGGCAATGAGACACACCTGGGAGGTGGGAGGGGATACAGACTGGCAGACTAAAGTGACAAGACAAGACTGAACACTAGAAACATACATCAACACAAGGAATAGGAACATGACACTAACAGGGGAGCATGGGGGGCCAGAGACACACTGGGAGACACAGTAACAGGGGAAGGACACTGCACTGGTGAGGGTAGTCCAAGGGTGAACGATGGGGATTGTCCAGCAGGTGGGGGAAGATGTGGAGGGACATAACACTGCTAAATAATCCAACAAGTTACAAATTGCATTCATGTTACATATTGAATGTTACTATGCCATTCCAGCACAAAGAGAGTTTCCACAAAGGTGGAAGTGAACACTGGAGAATTCTTAAACTGTTTATAGGTAATGCTTGAAGCACCTTGAGTAAGTAATGATGGCGGTCAGAATGTAGAGCTGTTTGGGGCATCTGGGTAGTGTGAGGTGTGTAAGCATTCGCCTACTGTACCACCACAGTGACCCAGGTTACATTCCTGGCAGTAGTACTTCTGGCTCAGTCAGACATTCATACCAACACAAAATTTGATTTAATTTAATAACAGGGTTCACGGGTGAGAAGCCGGTGGGGTATGAGTCCTGGTTGTTGCAACAGCGACTTCTACTGGTTGGGCGCCTGTTCGCGTCTATGCCAAATACAACGCAGTTTGGTTTCCGGGTTCCTCTGATTGGCCACTAAGCCCACGTGACCGCGGCTAGCACGCCCCCCTTATCGCCCGCTGCCGCGCTGTGAAGCGGAAGAGCCAGCGAGGCGGTGGTTTCAGCAGCAGCAGCCGTCTTCTTCCGAGGCGGCTCGTTCTTATTAATCCCTAATGTCATGTATGTTGTGTATGTCATAAATGTCGATATGAATTGAAAATGGGGGACCCTGATGTAAACAAGACGAAAGTCTTTCTCTGGTCTGCATCCCCTTAACAATTTTCATTCATTCATTTCTCCCCCACTACTCCCAAAAGTAACACTAAATAGATAAAGTACAACAACGCCAGACTCAAGAAACTGTGTTCCCATTGGATGTGTTCTCATAAACAATGTTTGTTTACACTGCACACGACACTCGAGGCTGCATGGGTGTAATCTCTCCTCTATCAAAGAGGTTGCGTTCAGGAATCGACGTTGTGATGTCCTACGGATCTTCCTCTCTAAAAGCCCCAGGCAATACAGCATGTCTTGAATGTTCAGGCAGGAATTCACCGCAAGAAAATGTGTTGCTAATCTTTGTTCAGTACAATATGATTGGAAAAATAAGCTACATCTGGAATGAATAAAGTGATTTCTTTTTTTTTAACCGTCAACAAGGGTACCAGCGTCTTTTTATCCAGTAGCGCGACTAATATCCATATCAGTTACATCATCCAAGGTATTGTTACTCAATGTTTGTGAGCGTGGTTTGGAGATATTCACAGTAATTGTTAATTCAGTAAAGTAGTCAGATCTACTCTTTATTGAAGATACTGATATGATATGATTCTACGATTAATACTACAAATGGGGGACCCTGATGTAAACAGGGGGACCCTGATGTAAACAAGACAAACGTCTTTCTCAGGTCTGCATCCCCTTAACAATTGTGTGTATTGAGCCGTACTGTATTGTACTCATTCTGCAATCTGTTAAATAAAGTTTTCATTCATTCATTCATTCATTCATTCATTCATTCATTCATTCATTCATTCATTCATTCATTCATGTAATGGTCCTCAATGAGTATAACAATTACACAAAACATTAGCTTTATATCAGCTTTTCTGAAAGAAATGGTTTCTTTATACATAGTCCTATATATATAATTTGAAATAAAAAAATACCATGTTCCTTAGTCCTGTATTATGATCAAACAATTACACAAAAATGCATCCTATATAGACTCATATGCCAAAACATTCAGAAATACCCAAATGATGCGAGTTTGTTTTTTTATGACATGCACAACTACAAGCTTTTAAGAACACTGACATAACCGCTGAATATCACTGAAATCCAAGTTAATGTATATCTTAGAAGTTCTTTGTTTCATCGTACAAACAGCCAAAGCTGTCATGTATGTTGTGTATGTCATAAATGTCGATATGAATTGAAAATGGGGGACCCTGATGTAACCAAGACAAACGTCTTTCTCTGGTCTGCATTCCCTTAACAATTGTGTGTATTGCGCCAAAGGGAACACAGTTTCTTGAGTCTGGCGTTGTTGTACTTTATCTATTTAGTGTTACTTTTGGGAGTAGTGGGGGAGAAATGAATGAATGAAAATTGTTAAGGGGATGCAGACCAGAGAAAGACTTTCGTCTTGTTTACATCAGGGTCCCCCATTTTCAATTCATATCGACATTTATGACATACGTAACACAACATACATGACATTAGGGACTAATAAGAACGAGCCACCTCGGAAGAAGACGGCCGCTGCTGCTGAAACCACCGCCTCGCTGGCTCTTCCGCTTCACAGCGCGGCAGCGGGCGATAAGGGGGCGTGCTAGCCGCGGTCACGTGGGCTTAGTGTCCAATCAGAGGAACCCGGAAACCGAACTGCGTTGTATTTGGCATAGACGCCGCGTGTTCAGCCAGGAGGGGATCTGGGGGAGATAGTGTGAATCTCTGTGTGTTACACTATCCCAGTAGTCTTGCATAGACATACTGTACCTCTCTCCACACTACATTAGCGCTGTGCCAGCTCCAGAGAGAAGTCTGGCTGAACCTATTAAGATTCCGGTAGAAGGGAAAAACGCACCTGGCTTGTTTGTATTTCTTTAAACCAATCAGATGCTTGGAGGTGCTAAACCCAGGATGCAGCCACGGTGCCCTTGCAAAATAGTGTCGCAGATAAGCGGAAGGGGATGATAATTCTGACTGAAATAGTTGGCCAATGGCATGCACCAACAATCTCATGGCGCCAATCCAGACTACTGTCCCAGTAAAACTCCTAGCTGTCAGGTGAAAAGAAGTAGAGTAGCACAACAACCAGGAGGGAATTGGCATAATGACTAAATTGGGGGATGGGAGAAGAGAAAACAATGTAGAGCTATTCAACATGTATTCACTTATTTTATTCATGTATTTATTGAAAAATACCACTTACAGAAACTTTAACCTAAACAAGGGAATGAATTGTATCTCAAGCCAAGCATTGTCAAAAACGTTGCCTCAGTATCTTTTTTTACTCTATGGCCATGGTCAGCTTATGCCACTAGGGGGCCCTTGGGGACAGGCACAAGAAGGGGGTCCAGGGGCACAGTGGTTAGCACTGTTGCCTCGCAGTAAGAAGGTAATTTCTGTGTGGAGTTTACATCACTAAATCAGCTGGATAGGCTCCAGTATGTTCAGAACTCTGCCGCCAGAGTTCTCACCCGCACCAAACCCTGGCAGAACATCAGCCCCACCCTCATACACCTTCACTGGCTTCCTGTAAAATATTGTGTCACCTTCAAGATCCTCCTGCTCACATATAAATCCCTACACACCACTGCCCCTCAATACCTATCCGACCTTCTCCACACCCCCTCCCGGAATCTCTGCTCCTCTGACACAGGCTTACTTACCATCCCACAAGCCAGGTTGTGGACCTTTTAGTGTCGCTGCCCCCACCCTTTGGAACTCCCTCCTCATGGACATCCGAAATGCTAATTCTCTTGTCCACTTTAAAAACCTGCTGAAGACCCATCTCTTCACCCAAACCTATGATCTCTGATGCACCTGAGCATCCTATTCATTCTGTTCATTCTATTTTGTTTTGTTCTCTTTTTGTTCTGTTTTGTTTGCGCTGTTCTGTTTTGTATTTTGTTTCTTAGTTTAGGTCACCGTTATCCTCTCCCCTCCCCCTTTTTATTGTAAAACGCCTTGGGTACGTGAAAGGTGCTATATAAATTCAAGCCATTATTATTATTACATGCTCTCCCTGTGTTTGCTTGGGTTTCCTTTGTTTTTTGTGTGTCTGACTTCAACACAAACAAGCAAAACAAACAAACCAATACTGCATTTTCTCCCACACCATAAAAAGACATGCATGCTAGGTACAGTACATACTCCTGCCATTAACCAAGGCACTGCAGTATTACAATTGGAGTTGGTCCATCCATGGGCACTAGTCTGCACCTGAGACGTAGAGGAACGGAGATGTGAAACTCCCTGGCTACTTCTGTCACCACCTTAAACTAGTAAAAGTAGAGGAGGCTTATTTGATTGAACAACAGATTTGCTGTGTTTAGGCTCTTAGAAACATTTTAAACTCAGAATGTCATTCAGCGGATCTTTTTAAAAGGGATTTTTGTTATATTTTGGGTGATGACGTATTCTACCTTTTTTGACGATTTACTGACAACAACGGTTAACGATTTGGCTAGTTTTTACATCAAATTGAGATATTTTTTTATTGAAATTCCTGGTATTTAAGCAGTTGATTGCTGCAAGTCAGTTTCGTTAATGACATGAATGACGTGGTGTTGAGTTTTCAGTGAGGACATCGCACCTCTTCCTAACCTCTTTGGCTGCACTGTGGCTGCCCTCTGCTCCTAAAAAAGGAAGAAAGAAAACAGCTCTGGAATACTCATTGGCTTTTTGATGATCAGAATCTGACTAAATTAGGGCCCATGTACTTTAGAATAGAATAGAATAAAATAGAATATAATAGAAATACTTTATTCATCCCGAGGGAAATTTGGCATTAAACAGTATGCTGGAGTCCCTTTCAATTAAAATCATGCATGCATGGGCTGGGCACATATTCCAATTATAGTGAGTGAGAATCTACAGACAAACCTGGGGCACTGAGACCTTTGGTGAACATTCTCCATTCTCTTTGGATCAAATAACAAACTCAGCAAGGCCAACGGCTTCTCTGTTACAGTGGGTGACAATATTGTCACAAGGAAAAATAAAATTACCTGCCTGGGTTCCATCCTAGAGGCAAATCTTTCCTGTGACAAAATGTCAACCAATGTAATCAAAAAAGTCAACTGTGATGGAAATGTTATCTATGTCCATCTGTGTTTAAATCTCTGTACAGCTTGACTAGTCAACTAGTATAACAGCTCAGACACTAGGAGACAGTCTGACTGTCTCTTTCACAACGACCAAGGTTATGAGCATTTGGCCTCTGGTGTGAAAGACATAACAATAACACCGCCTAGCCAAGGCTTGTTTATTCATTTCTTCCCTTTGGGCAGATTTTGTTGTTTTGTTTCCTCGCGGAAAAAAATCTAATCTACGAATTCCAATCTGGCTTCAGAACATCCCACTCCACTGACACATGCCTTCTCTATTTAAACGACCACATCAAACAAGAGGTGGATGCGGGCAAATACTGCGGCATGGTCATGCTGGACCTACAATTTGCTGATGACACAGTAGTGGTGGGCCTGATCTCTGCCAACGACGAGAGGGCCTACCTGGAAGAGGTAGAGAATCTGTCACAGTGGTGTCAGGAGAACTGCCTCTCCCTGAACGTCAGCAAAACAAAAGAGATGATTGTGGACTTCAGGAGGTCGGGGGTCAAGGACTACAGCCCCCTCAGCATCGACGGGGCACCGGTTGAGAGAGTGAACAGTTTCTTTTTTTTAAACTTTGACCAGTCACCTGGTTCTTTTAGCGTTTATCGCTTTTTCTTCGCATTCATACTTGGTCAAGTTCGACCGACAGAAGCAGGCTGAAAGGGTTCAGATGGGGGGGAGAGACACTCTGGGAAAGGCACGGCTGCCGTCCGGGATTCGAACGCGCTCAGCCCCAGATCCGCGCGAGCGCGGTTGTCCACGGCGCTGAAATAGCACTCGCGGTACGTGGTGAGCTACTGGAGCTCCCCGAGAGTGAACAGTTTCAAGTACCTCGGAGCCCACATATCCGAGGACTTGACATGGACCACACACATTGACAGTGTTGTGAAGAAGGCACGACAACGCCTCTACTTCCTCAGGCGCCTAAGGAAATTCCAAGTCAGTCAGAAGATCCTTAGGAACTTCTACTCATGTACAATCGAGAGCATCCTGACTGGCAACATCACCTCCTGGTTTGGGAATAGCACTGCACAAGACCGTAGCAGACTACAAAGAGTGACACGTTCAGCCGAACGCACAATTGGAGGGGGGCTTCCCACCCTCCAGAACATTTACAACAAGCGGTGCAGGGGGAAGGCTAAGAGAATCATCAAGGACTCCAGCCACCCGAACAACTGCCTCTTTGAACTGCTGCGGTCAGGCAAGCGATACCGGAGTCTTAAGGCGAGCACAGAAAGACTCAGAAGGAGCTTCTATCCCCAGGCCATCAGGCTGCTCAACGACCAATAAACACTATGCAGCAACCATCAAATGCACACAGCACACACATCCACACGCACACACTCACTTTAAACGGGCAACTCACTGCAGCACCCACTTTACACACTTTAGAACACCTAAACACACTTTACACTTTATATTTATATTTATTGGTAAAGGATTTGCACTACAACTCGCACACCTTACTGTAAATTGTACCTAAATTGTACCTCACACCATTCTGATTGACAAGCTAAAAGCAATTGGTTTTGATAGTCTATCAGTGAGCTGGATGCAATCCTACCTGGAGGGGAGAGAGCAGATGGTGGAGGTAAACGGTACCCTATCCCCCCCCCCCCCCCCTCACAGTAAGCTGTGGTGTTCCACAAGGAAGCATACTAGGTCCGCTACTGTTCCTAATTTATGCAAATGACATGTCGTCAGCTTGTGACTGCAACTTCTTCCTGTTTGCGGACGACTCAGCCCTGCTGGTCTCTGACAAGAACAAGTTACAGGTTGAAAAAACCCTCAGCTCAGAACTAGGCAAAATCTGCATATGGCTCGCTGATAACAAACTATCATTACACATGGGCAAAACAGAGTCCATTCTCTTCGGTACAAATAACAAACTCAGCAAGACCGACGGCTTCTCAGTTACAGTGGGTGACAATATTGTCAGAAGGAAAGAAGATATTACCTACCTGGGTTCCATCCTAGAGGCAAATCTTTCCTGTGACAAAATGGCATCCAATGTAATAAAAAAAGTCAACCAACAAACTCGATTCTTGTACCGGATCTTCCCACTGGTAAACAAGAATACCCTGAAGACTCTGGCAGGAGCACTCATTCAAGGGTACTACGGCTATGCTTGCACCTCATGGTACCAAAGCACCTCAAAGGCGCTAAAAACAAAATTACAAACATCTCAAAACAAACTGGTCAGACTACTGCTTGACCTTACTCCTAGAACCCACCTCACCCCTGCCCACTTTGACAACCTAGGATGGCTTAGAGTAGACGACAAGTACAGCAACTTGCAATGGGCCTGGTCTACAAGATACACTACACGACCAAGGTACCCATGTACATGTCAAAATACTTCCCAAAGGTCAGTGAATACCACGATCACAACACCAGAGGGAGCTCCACAAATCATGTTAAACCCAGATTCGGCTCAAACAAGGGACTAAACACGTTTCGCAATTATGCCACATCAATGTGGAACGCCCTACCCAAAGCTGTAAAGGAATGTGAATCACTACCCACTTTCAAAAACACTCTCAAAAAACACCTACGGGAGACTGCAATTCGAAACTGGCCCCTGTAAATGTCCTAACACAACCCCCTCCAATGTACAGTAAATTACCAAGTATGGTCTTGTCAATATTCCAATGTACAGTTTTGCTTGTACAGTTGTACAGTGTCCCCCACCCACCCCTCCTACCCAACCTCCCCCCCCCCCACCCACCCAACCACCTCCAATGTACAGTCCCCCCCACCCCCCCCCCCCCCCACCTACCCAACCTCCTCCAATGTACAGTTTCTACGTCAAATGTATATACTCTTTTTTCTGAACTCTTTTCGTATCACAAACAGTACTGTATTTGCAAATCTGGTATGTCATAAATGTATAGATGTAGCAGTACTGTCTATCTGTATGTCATGTATGTCATATATGATATATGTTACAATGAATTGAAAATGGGGGACCCTGATGTAAACAAGACGAAAGTCTTTCTCTGGTCTGCATCCCCTTAACAATTGTATGTATTGAGCTGTACTGTACTGTACCCATTCTGCAATCTGTTAATAAAGTTTTCAATCAATCAATCAATTCTGTCATATCTGGATGTCTAATGTACATAATTTCAATTATGTATTTAATCTGTGTCTGACCAGACCTCTTGGTCACTTTCTGGTCAGACGCTTGTGTGTACACATGTGTGTATCTCTATAAACTGATCTCTGCGGAAGCACAGATATTAAACCATGTTCTATGTTTTTATAAACAAATGACTCAATCTAATTTCTACAGTTCACTGTCGATGGCTCATTTTAAGCATTCCACAACACAACCAACATACAAGATTCTTGTACCGGATCTCCTCTCTGGTAAACAAGAATACCTTGAAGACTCTAGCAGGAGCACTCATTCAAGGGTACTACGACTATGCTTGCACCTCAAAGGCCCTAAAACAAGACTACAAACATCTCAAAACAAACTGGTC
Source organism: Notolepis coatsorum (assembly GCF_963971535.1). Classification (NCBI taxonomy): domain Eukaryota; kingdom Metazoa; phylum Chordata; class Actinopteri; order Aulopiformes; family Paralepididae; genus Notolepis; species Notolepis coatsorum. Next base: position 61,375,413 of record NC_140178.1, on the reverse strand, counting down.
AGACTACTGCTTGACCTTACTCCTAAAACCCACCTCACCCCCTGCCCATTTTGACAACCTAGGATGAGTAGACGACAGAGTACAGCAACTTGCAATGGGCCTGGTCTTCAAATTACACTACACCACTAAGATACCCATGTACATGTCGAAATACTTCCCAAAAGGTCAGTGAATTCCACGACCACAACACCAGAGGGAGTTCCACAAATCATGTTCAACCCAGATTCGGTTCAAACAAGGGACTAAACACGTTTCGCAATTATGCCACAACAATTTCAAATATGCCAGTTTCGAGTTGCAGCCTCCCATATGTGCTCTTTGAGAGCTCACTTTGATTGCGCCGCCGGTAAAGCTGAAGCCTTGCTAACCGTCTTCTTAGATGACGCACACTAATGTGTATTATTATCTGTAACAGCAAGGCATAAAGCTATTTCAGCCTGTGTCAGGCCTGCGGCATGGTCATGCTGGACCTACAAAAGGCCTTCGACACTGTCAATCACACCATTCTGATTGACAAGCTAAAAGCAAAAAGCAAAAAAGCAAACCTACCCAACCTCCTCCAATGTACAGTTTCTGCGTCAAATTATACTCTTTTCTGGACTCTTTTCGTATCACAAACAGTATTGTATTTGCAAATCTGGTATGTCATAAATGTATAGATGTAGCAGTACTGTCTATCTGTATGTCATGTATCTGTCATATTCTATGATGAATTGAAAATGGGGGACCCGGCCTGATGTAAACAAGACGAAAGTCTTTCTCTGGTCTGCATCCCCTTAACAATTGTATGTATTGAGCTGTACTGTACTGTACCCGTTCTGCAATCTGTTAATAAAGTTTTCAATCAATCAATGATTGAATATGTGACGCGGTGATCAATATCCTCCTGCTCCTCTGACATTGCTACACTGAATGTTTCCTGCAGTGATTTAATGTAACTATAGACTATAGTTTCGTTTTCTCGAGATCTCGGGGAAATTATCCCGTTATCTCGGGGAAACAACATTTGTTATTTCGAGATAATGACAAAAATAACTCGAGATTTGCCCAGTATACGTAACATGATGGCCCCGTAGTAATGAGTAAAACAACACAATAGTTTGTTTTGTATGTCGCCACAGTTACTACCACGAATGTACTTGCAGTTAGATATGTAAATGAGGAGTGCGCTCATAAACCAAAACAGCAGATGCACAGATTTGACTACATACCCAGACGCACCGGAAGTTATAGCTGCAAGGATGCCTCTGCCTGTGCAGGTCTTCAACTTTCAGGTAAAGGTGGCCTTATTTATCAGTGTTTTTTTTTTCTTATGTATTAATCAGAACAAGAGTTCATAAGTGAACACGGCGCCTTCACCCCCACGACAATTGAAAAAAAACTGAAACAAGCCACTCACAAATCTTAGTCATCGTTAGCTAATGCTAGCTAATGTTACCAGTGGCTATAACATGCTAACTTCGGCTCAGCTGCAAGTTCAAAGTTAGCTAACCGAAGCCACACAGAAAAGTGCTTGCATACGATGAACAATGCAAGCACGCTTTTTATGATGATACGCTTGACATGTTAAGTTAACCAGAAGACAATGGCTAAGCAAGTTATTAGTTAGCTTAAGCTGGCTAGTTTAGCTGTTGTGATCAATGATAGCCGACTAACGGTTTGATTGATTGAAAATTGTATTCAGATTACAGAATGGGTACAGTACAGCTCAATATACACAATTGTTAATGGGATGCAGACCAGAGAAAGACTTTCGTCTTGTTTACATCAGGGTCCCCCATTTTCAATTCTTCATAACATATATGACATACAGATAGACAGTACTGCTACATCTATACATTTATGACATACCAGATTTACAAATACAGTACTGTTTGTGATACAAAAATAGTCTAGAGTATACATTTGACAAGGAAACTGTATTAGAGGAGGTGGGGTGGGGGGGAACTGTAGTCTTGTGTATTATTGGGTTAGGACATTTACTGTACATTGGAAGGGGTTGGGTTAGGACATTTACAGGGGCCAGTTTCGAATAGCAGTCTCCCATAGGTGCTCTTTGAGAGTGGTTTTGAAAGTGGGTAGTGATTCACATTCCTTTACAGCTGTGGGGTAGGGCGTCCACATTGATGTGGCATTAGGGCTCGAAATTAACATTTTTACTTGGTAGCACTGGTGCTTCCAACTTCAAAAATTTGGGAGCACCAGCAAAAATGTAGGAGCACCCACCAAAATGTAAGGAGCACCAACAATATATACCGGTATGTAATATATTATTTTTATTGATAAAAAAACGACAATATAACAGTACTGTAATGCAGTAAAACAGTGAAAGTAGCCTTAAACTATAGTATAGTGTAGACCTAGTTAGGGGTGGGAATCACCAGTTTCATCACGATACGATACAATATCGATTCTTTGGACAACGATACGATATTTGCCGATATCACTTCGATTCAGGTGCCTGCGATCGATATGAGATGATATTATATGACCATTTAACACAATCCGTAACATTTAGATCAACTCAAAAAAGGCAACGGAAATATCATTTGACATTTTTATTTTTGAGCTCTTCCAGACATTTAAAATCTATTGTTTTTAATACAAATAGACCTCCTGTTCACTGTAAAGTGCCACGTTTTAATATATTGAGCTTTAAACTTTTAAGTAATTTTTTTTGGAACTCACAACACGCCAACCTAAAACCCCTTCCTCTCCCAAACCGTTCCTGCAATTGTTTTATGTTGCATGATGATCATGAATACATTTATTATGTATTGTATTTTTTATGTTTAAATATCAACATTATCTGTCCATCCTCAGTACATTTACTATAAATATACTATACTTCATCTGGGCCCTCATTTATCAACAATTCTTAGAAAGTGTTCTATTTTCGTTCTTAACACTTTCAGTGCCCAGCAGGGGGGGCACATTTAGTGCTTTAATGCCCACCATCCACTTCAATGTTAGCATTAATATCGCCTAATCTATGTTTTAAATTATGGCTATGTGTCTAATCTGCCCGTCGCATTATCAATGACTCATTGCCAGTCAACATTGTCGAAGCGGATTGTTTTTTTATCGGTTAATTTCCGTTTTATAGCATTTTGAAAAGCCCAGATGGTATCCAAATGGATTATTCCAATTCCTGATCGCCATTCCAAAAATCTATCCTTTTATTGATCCCACGCGTATACTGTAAAACACATATTACACGCTGTGCTGAGGGTCCAGAATTAATCTGATCGGCTCTGGTTACATGCGTGAGAAGTCCAAGTCCAAGTCCAATCCAAAATGGTACATTACTGGGAGATGATAGGGGGCGCTTTTTTCACATCTGAGCGCCTGGCGGGGCAGGATTACCAACGGTCGACTCGGTTGATGAAATATGAATTCAGATCGCTAATAAAAAAAATAAAACGAGAATTCTCGTGATGGGCATTCAACCCGCGGGCTGATAACCCGAGCTATCTCGTGATGGGCATTCAAAGTGTTAAGCACAGAATTTACGGGATTTATCACACGTGCGTACACAGGTTCTATGCACACTCCGTGTTGATAAATACCATTTGTTCTACGCTCCACGCTCATGCACGATTTTAAGTATTTGCATATAGAACCGCCAGTAATTACGGTAATGAAACACCCCCATGAAATGTGGAAAAGTGGACTAAGCCGAGCGAAGCGTGTTATGGGAGAAATACGCGACAGGCTGTGTCGGATATGATATCTATTAACTTCCTAAAGACCATTGCTGCCTGGGCAGCGCAAACACTAATAAAGACCGTTAACCACTGTTTGCCATTGGTGTCATTAATAACCATGCTGGAATATGACTTTTCTTCGTTTCGTTCGATTAATACCCAGGGATTAAAGTTCTCCGTCAATTTGATTCCAAATCGCGACGGATTTTCCGTAAATGTTCTACCTGCATATGATTTGTAGAGGCATACAATCTATTTTGATGTCGGTATTAGGTAGCCTATATAAACAATAATACGAGAGCATATACAAGAACAATGAATCTCACTGCCATGTAGCCTACGCCATGTGTAGCCTGCCTATATGTGATCAATAAAAACTAGAACTTGAATTCCATCATGTCTGTGTGCGGGAGCTCACAAGGCTGTTGTTACAATGTAAATAAAAACGTGCACTGAAAAGTTACAGTATGTAGTTGGTTGATTATTTGTATGACAGTCAGTAAACCCTTGCAAAAAGTATCAGTTTTATTTAATGAATTGAAAACATCCCGGCATGCAGCAACGACATGTATCAGGCAAATGCGCATCGCAACATTGACTGAGTGGAATCCCTTTCTATTCACATAACTGCATTTGTGATGGAGCTTTGACAGCTACATGGGTGGTACATAGGGCTGGGCGATATGGCCTAAATATGATATCACGATATTTTCTGACCTTTCGGCGATACACGATACACATCACGATGTTTTTCTTTTTTTCCCCAAACAATTCATTATGAGGCTTACCAAGAATGTATTTGAGTTTGCAAGCTAACATTAAAGACAAAATAAAATACCCATGCATTTAGCATTTTTATATTATATATTAGATTTAGATTATTGGATTAGATTATATATTGCATATATTTAGCAATGAGATATTATATGATTTAGATATGAAATATGATTAATTGAAAATGGGGGACCCTGATGTAAACAATAGGGGTGCACCGATATATCGGTCGGGTATCGGTATCGGCCGATAAGTGCCTTGTTGACTGCTATCGGCCGATAAGCTGAAATGTGCCGATAGCAGTCGCCGATAACATTTACATTTACATTTACATTTAGTCATTTAGCTGACGCTTTTATCCAAAGCGACTTACAAGTTCTGTACGACAAGCCATCAGGAAGAGCACAACTCTATCAGCTGAGTAACAATGTTCATCAAAGTGTTGAGTGCTACAGTGTAGGTTAGTTTATTAGGACAAGTGCATGACCGTATGGTTAGTTAGGGTTAGATTTTTTTTTTTTTTTTTTTTTATTCAGATAATGGTTGAAGAAGTGAGTCTTTAGTCGACGGCGAAAGATTGGACGTGTTTCGGCTGTCCTAACTGGGGTGGGTAGTTCATTCCACCATTGTGGGGCAAGGACTGAGAATAGGCGACTTCTCTTTGATGACCCTCCCGGAGCTTGGATAGGAGTAGGTCTGAGGCGGCCAGAAGATGCAGAGCGTAGGGGTCTTGAGGGTGTGTAGTTAGAGACCATTGACCGGAGGTAGGCGGGAGCAGTTCCCTTTGCCGCACGGTATGCTAGGTCAAGGGCCTTGAAGCGGATTCGTGCAGCAATGGGGAGCCAGTGCAGGTCCCTAAGAAGTGGGGTGACATGGGCCGACTTCGGTAGGTTTGAGATCAGGCGGGCCGCTGCGTTCTGAATGAGTTGAAGAGGCTTAGTGGCAGTGGCCGGGAGGCCAGCGAGCAGTGCGTTGCAGTAGTCGAGGCGGGAGATGACTGTTGATTGGACGAGGAGTTGGGTGGCTTCTTTTGTCAGGAAGGGGCGTATCCTTCTGACGTTGCTCAGGAGGAATCGGCAGGTTCTGGTTGTCGCTGCGATGTGAGCAGAGAAGTTCAACTGGTCGTCGAGGACAACACCAAGGTTCTTGGCGGTCGGGGACGCGGTCACAGCTGCATTCTCGACTGTGATGGAAAGGTCGGTCAGGGGGGAGGATTTGGCCGGCAGGTGGAGCAATTCTGTTTTGCTTAGGTTCAGTTTGAGGTGGTTGGTCGTCATCCAGGCGGAGATGTCGGACAGACAGGCCGAGATCCGCTCAGAGACGTGGATATCTGAGGGAGGGAAGGAGAGGAAGAGTTGAGTATCGTCGGCATAACAGTGGTAGGAGAAGCCATGAGACGTGATAATGTTACCCAGTGATTTAGTGTAGAGGGAGAAGAGAAGGGGTCCTAAAACCGAGCCCTGGGGGACACGATAAATAACCATCAATTTGTGTAGCGTCAAAAGGCAAAAAAAAAAATTCACTCGCGACCTACCTGCACAACGCCCGCCGTCCCCCACACACACACAAGCTACTGCATCAAAGTTACTACTAGTTATGATTAACAAGGCATTCGTTTTGTGGCATTAACTTATATAGTTAGTGTTACACGGACAATAACATCAGCATATTATTTACCCGAACGTAGCAAGCGTTCATACTAGCTCAGTTCCTTCCGTTGCTCACGGAGCCCTGAGTTTTACCCATTCTGCAATCTGTTAATAACGTTTTCAATCAGACACATGTATAGAAAGGCTTTGTTTTATTATAACATTAGTTGCAGTAAAATCATTATGCCTCATTTAAGTCATCCTGTGGAGCTAAAAGCTAAACGTCAGCCGCGGCGTGTTCTAGAAATCCTCTCGTCAACTCAAAATCAATGGCGGACGAAAGCCGAAGTAAAAAATGTATACGGCTTGCCGATTGGTGGTAACAGCAGAGGCGGGTGCAAGCGGTGTGTGACGTAATTGGCAGAATCGACTGTCAATCAAAATGTCATTGGTTGAGACAATAGTATCTCGCTGCAGCCCAGCAGGTAGACCATGCTGGGAGAACTAGTATCTAGCTGCAGCCCTGCAGAACATACTGGGAGAGAGATAGTGCTATTTCTTGATGTTTCCTTTTTTTAAGTAAGTAAAGAGGCCTATGTTCATATCGGTGAGCACAATTTGTAAGACAAATATACAGTAGTTTCATAAAAAAAAATAAAAAAATTACAAAAAAAAAATATTACAAAAAAAAAATTATATTTAAATAAAATTTAAAAAAAATATTTTGCCACAAAAATCGGTATCGGTATCGGCCGATTGTGTTAGTTGAACAATCGGTATCGGTATCGGTGGCAAATTTTCATATCGGTGCATCCCTAGTAAACAATACTAAAGTCTTTCTCTGGTCTGCATCCCCTTAACAATTGTATGTGAAACGGAGGGCTAGGGCCTCCACAGGGTGCGTTTGATGGAACTGGCGGACACTATGGGGTTGTAACACCCGTTAAAGAATTACACAGAGGCGTGCTGCAGTTACTGGTTGTTATTTGATAATTTCCAGGTGTGGTTGTCTACAGAGGAATACAATACAGTATACATTAATAACACAGTAGTGATGTACATAAACAGAATATCCCTTAGTAGTATAGTGCAAATAGTAACTAGAGCATTCACTTAACCAGAGTTAATATACATAACCTACATAAACTATGCAGGGAATACTCCTTCAGTGCATGTAAACAGTATAGGTAGGTGGACTGTAAACCAGGGGTAAGATACATTCAGTTCACTAGGGGTAATGAGTGAGTTATAGCTTAGGCTAGCTAACGTGCGTCTAAGCTAGCCACGCAGTGCAGCAGCATATCATAGGAGGGGGAACGTAGGTTGGCTAACGTGTAGCTAAGCTAACGGCGCAGTGTTTCAATAGCGGGGGGAATGACGTCAACAGGAATGGATCAGCGGGGACACACTAAGTACAGAGTAAACTGAATGAACGAACTAAATGCAGGTACAGTACTCACGTTCATTGACGCACACGTTATCCCAAGGGGACAGGGTAAACTACTACAGCACGTCGTTAGACGATAACACTGAGACCGGCTCGCTCACGTTAAAGGGGAGGAACTCTTAGAGGACCGGTACAGAACAAAGTAGTCGTCAGACAATAACACTGAGACCAGCTCGCTCTCATTAAAGGGGAGGAACTCTTAAAGGGTCAGTTCAGAACAAAGTAGTCGTCAGACAATAACACTGAGACCAGCTCGCTCTCATTAAAGGGGAGGAACTCTTAAAGGGTCAGTTCAGAACAAAGTAGTCTTATTAGCAGGGCTTTCCTACAGTATGTATTGAGCTGTACTGTACCCATTCTGCAATATGTTAATAAAGTTTTAAATCAATCAATCAATCAATCAATCAATCAATAGCATTTTTATGAAACTACTGTATATTTGTATGTCTCTAAATGTTTTGATGAATTGAAAATGGAGGACCCTTATGTAAAAAAGCCGAAAGTCTTTTTCTGGTCTTCCACCTCCAGTCAGTCCACTGACTGTTGTTGTATTGAGCTGTACTGTATTGTACCCATTCTGCAATTGTTAATAACGTTTTCATTCATTCAATCGTTCAGCCGGCAACAGAATAATTTTGATTGACAGTCGAGTCTGCCAATTATATCACACCGCTTGCACCCGCCCTGCTGTTCTTAGCACCAATCGGCAAGCGCTATGAGTTTTTTACTTTCCGCTCTGTCCGCCATTGATTTTGACGAGAGCTCAGCTCAACGACAACAACAACAGCTCCCGCGGCCGACGAGTGATTACCAGCGCACCGCAGCATGACTTAAACGAGGCATAATGATTTTACTGCAACGGATGTTATAATAAAAGCCTTTCCATACATCTGTCTGATTGAAAACTTTATTAACACTTTCTTCGCCAGGCTTATGTACATCATTATACCCCTCTCTGCCAGCTCTATTTGTCTATGGTGAAGTTCCCCTTCTTTGCAGGGCTATAACCTTTTAAATTGTATTGCTAAATTGACATTACTATGGCCCATTCAACGTCAATTATCTATCGTTCAGGACGTAGGAACGTTATACTTTTTCATTCACATATTCATACTAAAATACGGTCTAAAGTATAAGTATGTTTTTATCGTTTTCTGCAGCTTTCTCCAGAACGTGATTTATAGCCCTAAATGCATTATATTGATGATCAAATACAGTTTGATAGCGATCTGCGCGAGATAAAAAATTTCAAATGGACGTGCTTCTAGAAGTTACTACTTATCATCTGATGTTGACCGGATGGGGGGGGGGTCGTTTATAATTCCGTGGCCAATGTTAGATGATTCATCTAGTGTGGGTGATATGATCATTAGAGCAGTTAGTATCGAACACGTTAAAAAAAAACGCTAAAACTCACTGTAGCTTCCTCGTAGCATTGGGCGATGAGCGTGGAGCAGAAATATTCCTATTATGGGATGTTGAAATATGCGATCTATCTCCAGGTTGTATAATAGTATATACGTCCAAATCATGTTGTTTATCGAGTTATTGGTAACGGATTGCTATCCATTGTGTCTAGCTCGAGTCCCGGGACTATTAGCGAGTGATCGGACCGAATTGGAATGAGCACCAGCTTCCGTTTCCGGTTTCCGGTTTGGGCGATCCGCCGATCGGCCACCAGATGGCGCTCTTGAACCGTTGGAGAGTTGAGAGGGGATCAACAGTAGATCTCAAGTCTCCGGGGGAGAAATATGATTGCGATCACAGATTTTTGAAATATTGATCTCAATGACGTGTTACGGCGTCATTGGCAGAATTAGCATGGCGGGGAATGACGAGTTTAGGCGTCTCTGGCAGAGAAAGTGTTAACAGACCGCAGAATGGGCACGCACAACTCAGCACGGGCTGAGATATGAACAGTAATGTTTGTTATCTATGTTGTCATCGGACGTTGCTATGTTTGGGTAAATACGCTGATGTTATTGAACATGTAACTATTAGGGGTGCACCGATGTATCGGTCGGGTATCGGTATCGGCCGATAAGTGCCTTGTTGACTGCAATCGGCCTATCGGCCGATAAGCTCGAATGTGCCGATGGCAGTAGTTGATAAATATCCATCAATTTGTGTAGCGTCAAGACAAAAAAAAGTTCACTTGCGACCTGCACAACGCCGTCCCCAGTCCCCCCCACAGTGCCCACACACACACACACACAAGCTACTGCATCAAAGTTACTACTTATGATTAACAAGGCATTCGTTTTGTGGCATTAACGTTATATAGTTAGTGTTACACGTTCAATAACATCAGCATATTATTTACCCGAACGTAGCAAGCGTTCATACTAGGGATGCCCCGATCGATCGGCCACCGATCGTTATCGGCCGATATTCAGTATAAATATGCGATCGGGGAATTCCGATAATGAGTCATATTCGCCGATCGCGGAAACTGATCAAGTGGATATCTCACTCGCTTGTCTCAGACGCACAGGACCTGCAAACTGCTCCTCCTCCCTAGCCCCGCCCGCACCCGTGTAGAGTTTGTAAACACAGAGGAGGCGGCTCCTCTGCTGAGTCTAGATAGTGCATTCGACCTGAGCTAACGTTAGCTACCTAGCTATCGTTACTGTTTTATTTTCGCCGATCGTCAAAACAGATCTCACTCGCTGAGTTCTGTCTCAGACACCGGGAGCTGCACACAGTGCTGCGCGTCTTCTGCTCCTCCTCCAGCTCCTCCCGCACGCATGTAAACACGGGTCTAGTCTAGTCTAGTGGGACGGGACCTCCATGAGCTAACGTTAGCTACCGCTACAAAATGACCCAGTCAACTATTCACTTTTAGTTTAATACATGATGAGGCATTGTCTAACTGAACGGTATCTAGCCGGCTAGCTACTGATAGCTCCTGATATCAACAAATGCTCCAGCAATAGTCTAGTTATCTAGTACTAGTGTATGTTACCTCTGTTAGCTCACGTTAGCTTAGCTCACTGTTCAAAACGAAATGTCCCATTCAACTAAATAGTTCACTGAGGCGTTGTCTTAACGTTATATTTCCGGCTAGCAGTAGCTACAGACAGCTCCTGATATCAATGTCTTATAACACTCATTCGATGCATATTCGAAGCCCGGCTTGCGTCGCAGTCATTAACGGGGATAGCTGAGGGAGTAGGGTATATCTGCAGAGCCTAGGGTAAATCTCAGAGCCGAATGTGATTTGATCAAAGCAGAGTATGTACACACAGACAGTGGAGATAGCGAGCATTTTGACTTGTTGCGTGGTGGCGATGTCTCGCAGATAATACAAGTACAAGTCTAATTATATAATATATATATTTTATAAAAAAAAAAAAAAAAAAAAAAACTTTTTATATAAAATAATTTTTAATTTCTTTTTAATCAAAAACGATCGGTATCGGATCGGTATCGGCCGATATGGCTCACGACGATCGGTGATCGGTATCGGTGGCAAAAAACGTGATCGGGGCATCCCTAGTTCATACTAGCTCAGTTCCTTCTGTTGCTCACAGAGCCCTGAGTTTTACCCATTCTGCAATCTGTTAATAACGTTTTCAATCAGACACATGTATAGAAAGGCTTTGTTTTATTATAACATTAGTTGCAGTAAAATCATTATGCCTCATTTAAGTCATCCTGCGGAGCTAAAAGTAAACGTCAGCCGCGTTGTTGTTGTTGAAAAGCTCTCGTCAACTCAAAATCAATGGCGGACAAAAGCCGAAGTAAAAAATGTATACGCGCTTGCCGATTGGTGGTAACAGCAGAGGCGGGTGCAAGCGGTGTGTGACGTAATTGGCAGAATCGACTGTCAATAAAAATTTCATTGGTTGAGACAATAGTATCTAGCTGCAGCCCAGCAGGTAGACCATGCTGGGAGAACTAGTATCTAGCTGCAGCCCTGCAGAACATACTTGGAGAGAGATGGTGCTATTTCTTGATGTTTCCTTTTTTTAAGTAAGTAAAGAGGCCTATGATCATATCGGTGAGCACAATTTGTAACACAAATATACAGTAGTTTCATAAAAAAAAAAAAAAAAAAAAAAAAAAAAGTCAAAAAAGAAATATTTAAAAAATATTAAAAAAAAATTGTTGCCACAAATATCGGAATCGGTATCGGCCGATTGTGTTAGTTGAACAAGCGGTATCGGTATCGGTGGCAAATTTTCATATCGGTGCATCCCTAGTAACTATATAACGTTAATGCCACAAAACGAATGCCTTTGTTTAGGGGTGGACGGTATAAACGGTATACAGTATAAACGGTATGAATTTGCTCTACGGTATGGATTTTGACTATACCGTGTAACCGGTAGATCAGCTCTAAAATAGCAATGACGTCATCGTCATGTAACCACAGCGCGACTATTTCAATCGCATTTGCCCCTAAAAATAGATCGAATTAGTCATAGATAATAGATATGTGCAAACTGGAAAAAGTTATTTAGGAGGCTTCGCGCAGTGGGCGCACTGGGCGTGTCAACACGCAATTGTCATTTCATAATAAACACACATCACCGCGGCGCACAGCAAGTTTCAATTTCAGTTCCTGGCATTTTTAACCAGTGGAGAAAGGTAAGAGATCTTACCTATCGTTTTTCTTATATGAATTATTCTACGTTAATAAAACATACCTGGTGATCAACTACAGTTGCTGTAAACATTATGATATGTGTGTAGTGTTATGATAACGACGGCTGCAGCGGGAGGAAGGCTGCAGCAGTGGATTTGCGAAATAGCATGCAGCTGCAGAGCCGCAGAGCCAGGGGTTCTTTCAGGTCTGGTCACAGGCCGCTCAACAGCGCCCCCCCACCCAACGGCTGAATTGCCCTGAATTGACCTGAAAGAGCCCCTGGCTCTGTGGCTCTGCAGCTACATATGCTTCTAGCAAAATCCAGCATCCAGCCCTGCTGTTTGCAATGGGAGCAGTACGGAGTCTCGACTCGGGACTTATTTTATTTGGAATATAATGACGTTATACGCAAAAGTAGCCTAGTTTTAAGTAAAAATATTATAAATCTACATGCCTTGAGGATGTCATTCTTTATATAGCCTGCCTATCAGGCAAAAAAAATTATTCTAACGGAAACACTGATACCGTGATATATACCGTTACCGTCTATGCTTCAAATTATACCGTGTGTATGGTGACTATCCAAACATACTGCAGTCACCGAGAGACTAACACGGGGAAATAATGGTACCTGCCAGACGCGCCGCTCGCCACATAACCACGGATCCAGGATACTGTGTTTGGTTAGTTTATTGTAGTTAAAAACAGTTCATATAGTATCAAAAAATAGAATGAGTCACGGTTTGATTGATCATAGTGTAGCGTACGTGCGGTCAGCAAAGTGTGACTTCCCCGTTCACCCCCTAATTGTTACTGTTCCCGAAACCCGCAGGTGAACAGCTGACTTTACTACTACGACACCACGTGACCCATTTGTGAATGACGTGATCAATGACGTGACCCTGACAACTAGGGATGCCCCGATCACGTTTTTTGTCACCGATCGTCGTGAGCCATATCGGCCGATACCGATCCGATACCGATAGTTTTTGATTAACACTTTGACTGCCTAAAAACGATTTACAACGTCTTTGCTGGCGATGCTAAAGTTGCCGGGGGACGCTGTACAGCGTCTTTATATCAATATTTCAAAAATCTGCGATCTGATCCATAATGTCCCTCCGCTGGCCTGAGAACCACCAGCAGGACCCACTGAGCTCTCTGGCGGTTCAGGAGCGCCATCTGGTGGCCGATCGCGCAACCGCTTAACAGGAAGCGCAGTAGAGGTTTTGCTGGTCGGCCCTATTACTTCCGGGCACTCGGTATTGGTTCCGGCATTCTAGCTCGTCACTCTACATAGCGATCGATTGCCAATAACTCGATAAACAACATGATTTGGACGTATATACCATTATACAAGCTGGAGATGGACCGGGTAATAATATATCCCATAATGATAAAATTTCTACTCGACGATGATCGCCCAACGGCGCGCGGAGACTGGGGTGAGTTTCAGCGTGTAACGTTACCATCTTCGATACCAACTGCTTTTATCAACATTTGACCCACATTAGATGATTGGTATAACGCTGCCCACGGAATTATAAACGCCCCCTCGCCCATCCGGTCAACATCAGATGACGTGTAGTAACTTCTAGAAGTACGTCTAGTTGGAATTTTTTATATCGCGCTGATTGCCATCAAACTGTATTTCATCATCAATATAATGCATTTGGGGCTATATATCACGTTCTGGAGAAAGTTGCAGAAAGAGATGAAAACATACTTATACATTAGACCATACTTTACTATGAATATGTGAATGAAAAAGTTTAACGTTGCTACACAATGAACAATACATATAGGACTTTGAATGGGCCCTAATAATGGATAATGTAGCAATAGAATTAAAAAAGTTATAGCCCTGCAAAGAAGGGGACTTTCTCCATAGACAAATAGCGCTGGCAATCTATGGTATATCATTAATTTAACCCATGGCAGCCAAAGTGTTAAAAAGAAATTAAAAATTATTTTATATAATTTTTTTAATAATATATATATATTATATAATTAGACTTGTACTTGTATTATCTGCGAGACATCGCCACCACGCAACAAGTCAAAATGCTCGCTATCTGCAAACAGCTCCACTGTCTGTGTGTACTCTAGTAGCTCCTCCTGATATCAACAAATGCTCCAGCAAGTCTTGTAGTGCATGTACACACAGACAGTGGAGCTGTTTGCAGATAGCGAGCAAAAGGATTCTCCGGCGCTGCAGCGGGACCCCATTGGTAACGTTAAGTGCTTTGGTCATTTCACATTCAGCAAGCCCTCAGCTCGAATACGCATTCAATCAATGTTATAAGACATTGATATCAGGAGCTATCTGTAGCTACTGCTAGCCGGCTAGATGACGTTAAGACAACTATTTAGTTCAATCGGACATTTCGTTTTGAACAGTGAATTAACGTCAGCTAACGCGAGCTAACGGAGGTATCAACATGCACTACAAGACTTGCTGGAGCATTTGTTGATATCAGGAGCTATCGGTAGCTAGCCGGCTAAATACCGTTAGACAATGCCTACTAAAAGTGAATAGTTGACTGGGTAATTTTGTTTAAACAGTAACGATAGCTAGGTAGCTAACGTTAGCTCAGGTCGAATGCACTATCTAGACTCAGCAGAGGAGGTCCGCCTCCTCTGTGTTTACAAACTCTACACGGGTACGGGCGGGGCTAGGGAGGAGGAGCAGTTTGCAGGTCCTGTGCGTCTGAGACAAGCGAGTGAGATATCCACTTGATCAGTTTCCACGATCGGCGAATATGACTAATTATCGGAATTCCCCGATCGCATATTTATACTAATTATCGGCCGATAACGATCGGTGGCCGATCGATCGGGGCATCCCTACTGACAACCCGAGTTGTGTATACCTGTCACCAACATACCGGCCCCTAATTATTACATAATCTCATTTCACAGTAATAATTACCAATACTTCAATTAATATAAAACACCACAATACAAATTTCGTTCCAATTTTTTGTCTTTTTTTTTTTCGATTTTTTTGTGCGCAAGGAGCTCATAGTTCATACATCTTGACATAAGGTCTTGATACTCTTCTTAAATCAACCAAAGTCAAGTCAATTCAAACGTCAGTCACGAAAAAGTCAAAATAATCCAAAATCATGAGAAAGAAACAAAGCCTTCATGACTGTCGACTGAAGAAGGCAAATCTTTGTCACAGGTCTATAGGGAAAGCTGCGGGTCCGCGTCTTAATCCAGACCTTTCGCACAGGTCCGATCTTGTCTGGCATCGTCTCTGTAATCCTCCCAATGATTCAGGAATTCCGTGGTGCGGAATCGTCCATTATTGAGCACTATGTCACCGGGGATGAAGTTCCGCTTGATCCTTGTTCTGTCGTTCCTGTAATTGTGGCAGGTATGTGAGATGTCTACTGTTGAGAATTGATTCCACTTCGTGGAGTACTGTCTGGAGTCCCTCCTCATCCTCTTCTCTCTATACCATCCTCCTCTCCTCTCCTCCTCCATCCTCCTCTCTCTGTCCTCTCTTCCTCCTCCTCTTGCCATCCTCTCCTCTCTTTCTCCTCCTCTCCTCCTTTCTCCATGTGCTGCTCTCTCAGCTTCTGCAAGTCGATTCTGAAACGTTTCAATGGATCCATATCTCTGAGACACCACGTCACTGAGGCTGCGTTGTTCTCTCTCCGCCTGCTCTTTCATCCTCTTCAAACTCTTCCTCAACCAACCAACACCTCCATCATTCTCTACTGAGGCTTTATGTGCTGCAGTACCAGTCTTATGCACTGGGGGAAGACCACTCCCTCCATCTTTCCAGTATGGGTTCAACTCCAGCTTATGCAGACCAGCCTGTTGGATGGCCTCTGCTTTGGCTTTCTCCTCCTCTTGTCTCTTCTTCTCCTTTTTGATCTTTTTTGACCTTTTCTTCTTCTTGGCCTGGAAGATGGTCTCCTGCTGTGTCTGATGAAGACGTTGGTCGAGCTCTGGGAGGAGCCATGTGTTCTCTCCTCTCTGAATCTTTAACTCCTGCTTGGCCTCGTCGATCACCTCCTGATGAATTTTACGTTTATACTCCATCTTATTGGTGCTGCTCGAGCTTTCAGAACTAGCTCCGAACGCTGCCATGACACTGTCGTCTCCTCCAACTGGTCCATTTACAGTCCATCCAAGCATCGTATTTAGTGATGCACAATATATCGGCCGCCGATATAATATCGGCCGATATGGCCGTTTTTTTACACATCGGTATCGGACCGATATCAAGATAGGGCCGATATTAAAAAAAAAAAAAAAAAAATTTAATTTTTTTTACATGTTTTGGCCTTAAATAGTTTCAAAATATCAGTCATTTCTGAAAATAAGTTACAAAAGTAAAAAAAATTACGCGTTTTGGAAAATAGCTCTTTATTTGATTATCATAAAAAAGTGTTTTCTATACAGAGATATCGACATCGGTAAATATCGGTATCGACCAGAACAGCAATATTAATATCGGTTATCGGTATCGGCCACAATTTTCACATCGGTGCATCACTAATCGTATTGACTGCATATGGCCCTCCATTCACACTTCGGATGACTTCCAGTGGTTCTAAGGCTCTGGGAACGTTCAGACCAATCAACATCTCCACGTCTGCATCTATCTGTGGCAGATAGACATGCTTCAGATGAGGCCATTTTTCCAGATCTTGCTGTTGTGGGATGTTACTTCGATTGACAGGCATTTGATGTTGTGCAAAGATTTTTGGTATTTTACAGTATCGGTCACTGTCCAGTCCAGCGACTTCCAAGTCAGATGTAGTGCAACTGTCAACCACCTTTTCTTGACCCATGGTATGTAGAAGGATCCTTGTTTTACTCCCAGATAGTCCCAGTTTATCCATCAGACCCATTGTGCAGAAGGACGCTGAGCTCCCTGGGTCTAGAAAGGCATAGGTTTCCACTGACCTTTGACCTGTGCTTGATTTAACCTTAACTGGTACGATGGCAAGCTTGCAATCTTGGTCACCGGCCCCAGTAAGGCCACCGGTATGGATCTCGACTAGAGTTCTGTCCACTGCTCTGTCTGAGTTTCTCCTGCCTTTCTCTGCATCTCCATTCTCCTTAGAGTGGATGTGAAGCAAACTGGGGTGTCGTGAGCCACATGTCCTGCAAAACAGACGTTCCCTGCACTCTCTGCTGATGTGCCCAGTGCACAAGCATCCAAAGCAAACTCCATTCTCCTTCAGGAACTCCATCTTCTCGCTGTGAGCTCTCCTCTCCAGTAGAGTACATGACTCCAGTGTGTGTCCACCCTCTTTGCAGAAAAGGCAAGTCTCCTCACATCCATCCTTAACTCTGTTTTCCCAATGAGCATCTCTTTCAATTGTGGAGAACGTTGTGGCAAAACTACTCCCTCTAGCCTGAAGACGAGGCACAGGTCTAGCTCTGCCACTTTCCTTGAAAGCCCCCGTCATTGGAGCGTCTTGTATGTCTCCAAATACAGGGTCTGTAGCGATTCTCGCTTCCCGCTCAATAAAAGTCACAATATCTGTGAACATAGCACGTTTGCGATGTCTTTCCTGGATGTTACATGCTTCTGTTCGCCATTTGTCCCTCAGCTTGTAGGGCAACTTCTTGATGACAGCAAGCATGTTTGCAGATGTGTTTAGGTCACATAGATTATGTACGTCTTTCATGGCATTGCAGCATCCGCGCAAGAATAGGCTGTATGCTTGTAAGGCTTTCCCATCCTCCGACTTAATAGCTGGCCATGCAAATATTTTGTCCATGTAAGCGGATGCTATGACGTGCTCATTCCCAAAGTGTTCCTGGAGTAAAGCCTTCGCCGTAGCATATCCAGTGCCATCAGTCATATGTTGACAACTTTTGACTAGTTGTTTAGGCTGCCCCCTGGTGTATTGATCCAAATAGTGCAGGCAATCAACAGCATTGTCAGTCCTCCTTTCTATAGTCTGTTCAAAGGACTGTATAAAGCCATGGTACTGCAGAGGGTCACCTTCAAATGGTTGGATGTCTCTTTTAGGCAGTGAAGCAATGCATTGCTGATGCACCAACATGGAAGTGAGGTCGTTTTGTTTTTGCATAATAGACATTATGTTGTTCTGCTCACTGCTGTTGTTCCTGGAAACAGGTTGTATGTCTTTATGCAAAGACAATGGAGGCCATGTAGTCTTTGGGACCGTGCTCTGTCTCAGTGTGAGCGCTGGGTACTCTGTAGCGTTTGAGATCATAGTCTGGGTCTGTGTGAGTGCTGAGGGCTTCTGGAGGTATTTGGCTCCGTCAGATTGCCTTTGCTTTGGTCGTGTGCCTCCAACATATGCAGGTTGTCCTCTTCCATCCTTGTGTGATACAAATGTCTCTGCATTAATGTTGAGGCCCTTTTCAAAGTAGGATTCCATTCCATCCGATTTACGAGAAGCAGCACTCCACACCCCTGACCCAGAGGTTCTCAGAATATTTAGCCTTGCTGCCGATGCAGCTATGTCCACTTTCAACTGAAGTTGTTCCTTTTGTTTCTTTATGTGAGCTTCCTGGTCTTCAAGAACATGCTTTTGTTCAAGCAACTCTTGCCGAGCCATTAAGGCGGCCATGTCGGCCTCGGCTCTGAGACGTGTGGATGCATTAGAGGAAACCTTTGATCTAGAAGATCTTGAACCATAACTCTTGCTACCATGGTTGGATATGCTGTCCCCTGGTTGAACATCCTCTTGAGCATAACGAGTACTGTGCAACTGAGGCCCTGTCACTTCCACATTTCCCACACCCCCATGCTCTCCATTTTCCTCCTCTGTAACCTCATGCTGCTGTATTTCAGTAGGCCTGATATGAGCCTCTAACTGAATTTGGAGTGATTCGACTTTATTTGCAAGAGCTTTTGCAGTGAGTTATTTTTCTCTTTTCTTTGTCCTGTTTCCCAACATTTGAATCACTCATTTTGAAAGCACAAGAAAGTTATCACAAGCCATGAGAATCCAATTCCAACGTTCAACGCATTTGCAAAACCCGCCACATATATCAGCCACAGCAAGAGAGCAGTGCAGTGCAGCACACGTCAATTGTTTGTTGTCACACACGCATGATAGAAGTTTTGCCCGGCGGGCTGCGCACACACATCCACAGCGTGTTTCAGCATAATAACAGTTAGTTAGGTAGAACCAGCTCAAAATTGTTCCAAATGAACCAACATGGGTCCACACTGCGCAACGGGTCGGGTTACATTACCGCAAATCCGTTGACGTATGCTGGCTCGGTCCGGTCCTTTGTGCGTGCGTGCGTGCGTGCGATCATCCCATTGTTTACATGCGCGTGTTGCTCCTTTGCTCCGTCCAATAATGTCTGACTTATCGGGACCTTTCGTGGATCCAATCCTTCGTTCAGTGTCGTTTTTGCTGACAAATGTATGGTGACTATCCAAACATACTGCAGTCACCGAGAGACTAACATAACCACGGATCCAGGATACTGTGTTTGGTTAGTTTATTGTAGTTAAAAACAGTTCATATAGTATCAAAAAATAGAATGAGTCACGGTTTGATTGATCATAGTGTAGCGTACGTGCGGTCAGCAAAGTGTGACTTCCCCGTTCACCCCCTCATTGTTACTGTTCCCGAAACCCGCAGGTGAACAGCTGACTTTACTACTACGACACCACGTGACCCATTTGTGAATGACGTGATCAATGACGTGACCCTGACAACCCGAGTTGTGTATACCTGTCACCAACACCGTGATATAAATTTTAGACCATACCGTCCACCCCTACCTTTGTTAATAATAAGTAGTAACTAGTGATGCACCGATGTGAAAATTGTGTCCGATACCGATATCAATATTGCTGTTCTGGCCGATACCGATATTTACCGATGTCGATATCTCTGTATAGAAAACACTTTTTTATGATAATCAAATAAAGAACTATTTTCCAAAACGCATACTTTTTTTTACTTTTGTAACTTATTTTCAGAAATTACTGATATTTTGAAACTATTTAAGGCCAAAACATGTAAAAAGATTTTTTTTATTTTTTTTATATAATATCGGCCCTATCTTGATATCGGACCGATACCGATGTGTAAAAAAACTGCCATATCGGCCGATATTATATCGGCGGCCGATATATCGTGGATCACTAGTAGTAACTTTGATGTAGTGTGTGTGTGGGGGCGGCGTTGTTTGAACGGGTGTGGACCAGATTGACGCGGCACAATCCTCTTGGGCAAAACATCACGATATCCACGATACGTTAAAAAAGTGTATCGTTAATGAACTGTACCCGATATTTATATAATATCGTCATATCGCCCAGCCCTAGTGGTACAGTAACACTGTAACAGTCTATTGCTCGATCCATCTCCAATATCACGATGGACCGTGCCGGTGGCCAAAGACCCCAGGGTGGAGAGGACTTGAATGTGCATGGGGATGGCATTTGTGCTTTTTTGTTCCACGCTCCAATTTCGGTCTCAAATTGCGGTACAAATGAAGGAGGTGTCTCGGGTATAGCGGACTCTAGTTAATATTATGTTCTCTCAGCAATTAGACTGCCCCTCATTCATTCATTCCTATCTGCTATCTCTGAAAACAGTTCCCCGCGGAGCGCAGTCAGTGCACCCCATAGTATTCCGATAACCCTATATAAACCATGCTGCATTCATTCGGAAAGAAAGACCTATTCCAAATGCTATATTTATAGGGTTTGACAATAATTACACTACTGTCGCTATTTCACAATGAACTATAATGAATTACGGGTCATACAGAACATGCCAGTGTTTAAACTAATGCACGGAAGCTTATTTCCGCGTTGCAATATTCATATTCTACCGCTGGGCGCCAGGTACGCATGCTCCGAGCTGTGCGTAAATATACGCACAAAGTCAAGCACACGTTCAAATTGATAAGTCACACACTTTGCTTAGAAATGATTGTACGCACGGGTTATGCACATATCAACAATGCTTAGAAAGTGTTCTATTTTCGTTCTTAAGCACAGAATTTAGAATGTTTATAGATGCACAGAAAAATCGGGATTTATCAACCGTGCGTGCACAGGTCCTACGCACACTCCGTGTTGATAAATACCATTTGTTCTTAACGTCTATGCTCGTGCACGATTATCCATATATGGTCATGAAACACCCCCATGGGAGGGTGCTCCAGTAGCACACCATGTACCGCGCTGCGTCGCGGAATACCGTGCTGCGTCACGGATCTGGTTGACTCCGAGTTCGATTCCCGGACTCGCCGTCATTTGCCGAATGTCTTCCCCTGCTCTCTCTCCCATTTCACCCTACATCTGTTGGTCATGCTTGACCAGAAAAAGCGATAAACGCTAAAAAATGAAGTTTAAAAAAAAGAAACACCCCCATGGGATGTGAAATAATGGTCTAACCCGAGCGAACTCTGAGAAACTTCACGAGCGAGATTGATCACCGAGGTCTAACCAACTAATTCAACGTATACAGCATTTCCCGTTGTGAACAATCTTATTTGGAAACATGACACACAGAATAATAGTATTTAGCGTTTTATTTTAAACAATATTTAATCGTATGATTATAGTTATTTTTAGAGAATAAATAAATCCAATGAAGTTGTCAAGTTCACAGACAACTAGGGCTGTCTTAAATACTTCGAAGCTTCGTTCGATGGCACGAGCTTCGAACATAAAAAAAAGAAATCGAAGTAAAACATTTTATTTATTTTTTGCCTCCAAAATCTTGCGTCTCCATTCCAATGAAACGAAAGTAAGCGGCACCTTCCCGCCTCCATTCCAATTAAACGAAAGTAAGCGGCGCCTCGACTCCACCTCTCTACAACAAGCACGTGGAGATTTTCTGTGTTGAAAACAACAAGGACATGTGCAGCAGACATGTCGACGAAGAAGTCATCAGACATGTGGTTACACTTTAAAATATGCAAAGACAATGCCCAAAAAGCAGGGTGCCAGATATGCCAGAAGACAATGGCATATCACAACTCTACAACAACTTTGTCAAATCACCTAAAAAACGTAAGTATCGTTGTACACGACGGCGACGCCACAGTGGCTCTACGCTAACCTTTTTCCCAAGGAGCACATGTGCTCCTAAATGAAAAAATTTAGGAACCCACAAAGAAATTTAGGAGCACAGTGAAAATATTTCAAGTAACAGTTTTTTTTTTCAAAAATAAATGTATATTTGTACTGTGCGTGCATGTGTGTAAATTAGCTCTTGCTACAACCCTGCATGTTTACATTTTGTATTTTGTACTTGATGTTCATTAACATGTGCTGTCCTTATCAAATAAACTATAAAATCAAACTACTGCTATAAAATCAAACTACTGCTACAAAAGTAAGTCACTTAACTTTAGCTTTTGCCCATTTTATGCATACAATGCCTATGTTTTGGCTGTGTTGCTCACTTGCTCTTCTAGAAAAAGAATCCTTTCAGGGTTGCCTATTGAAATACTGTACACCTCCAGTACAGAAACATTGTTTATGAGTTTGCGTGTCAGGTAGACCATTGATTGACAGTCGAGTCTGCCAATAGACCTGTCGCTAAACCACGCCCCCTTTGAAACCTCGGACAAACAAAGCCGACCGTGAATGACTCGTTGACGATGGCCGCAGGCAGCCCCTTTCCTGACTGTGATGCAAGCCTTGCTTCACAGTCACGAAAGGGGCTAGGCCGCGGGAGATTTACCACAGCAGGTAATAGACCTGTTTTTTAAAGATAACACAAATATTTCATCTAGAAGCAGACAGAGAGGGTTACAATATGCAGTGGAAAAGTACGTTCATGAGATGCACATTTACCTTAGACCTCCATGGTGATGCAAGCATTAGCTATAGATAACGTCTCAAGCATTACTTACAGTTGACTTGATTGAAGATTACAAGAACTATGACGATAAGCCATGATTACTACTATTGCTGATACATTTAGTTTAAGGCTAGTGGTCCAACGCAGTATACGAGCTAGACCCGACAGTTGTGTCACTAGTCACTAGAATGAGGAAAAAGGTGAGAGCTGTCACTTGCCAACAATCCTCCTCCATAAAGGGGTGAGACGTCAGAGAATGGTATGCTGCACATTCTAGTGTACATCAGGTCAAATGATTGATTAGACTAACTATAAATGTATAGTGATGGAGACCAAAGTAAAAATACCTAATAATAAAATAGACCTAATAGGGGGCGACAGTGGCTTGGGAGTAGAGCAGTTGTCTGGTAATCCGGAGGTTCCCGGTTTGATTCTCGCTCCTCCCGGGCAGCGTGTTTAAGTGTCCTTGAGCAAGACACTGATGAGCAGGTTGGCACCTTGCATGGTTGCCTCCACCGTCGGTGTGTGAATGTGTGAGTGAATGGGTAAGATGTGAGAAACAAATTGTAAAGCGCTTTGGATAAAAGCGCTATATAAATACAGCCATTTACCATTTACCAAAATACCTGTAAATCACAGTATATGGGTACAGGACATAGCTTTTCTTATAACACTAAGTATAAGTTATATTTAATAAATAAATGCATATACAACACATTCTCAAGATAGAACACTCTGATTAGAAAAGAAAACCCACAACTAAAGTGTACATAAATAGCCACTATCTTTTATATATACAATAAATATACATGGATTTACAGTTACACAAATGGATGTACGATATAAACTGGAATAGCGAACAATATCATGTGTTGTTGTGATACATCTATGGTAATTTAACATTATATTCTTGTAGCCAAATGAATGCTGTGACGAGGCTTAAAATTGATTTTGTCCCAACCCCAGACCCATAGTTCACAAATCGAATTAAAATGTTATCGCTGGATGTACATTGTCAATCTCCTTACCCGTTAGTCATAGTCACAACATTTGCTGTGATTATTGATGACCCTTGGAAGGAGAAACATGTTGATTTTGGTTACCCTGTAACCTTTCTTCTAGTACCTCCATTATGGATTAATAGCCTGGTCTGTTGACATTTGCAATATCAGCAACTGTTGATGAAGATTAAGTACTTTAACATTTTAAACCAGCAATTAGGGCTGGGCAATATATCGAGTATACTCGATGTATCGCGGCTTGTTCTACGTGAGATGTAGTAAATTACTATATCGTGAACATCGAGTATATGTTGTCACGTCGCGGCTGATATGAGACTTGCTTTAGTGCAGAGCGTTCCTCTCATTTCATTATAGACAGACCAGCGCGGACCTTAAATGACATGCAATTGTAATTTCATTACACAGACCAGCGCAGACCTTCAATGACATGCAATGGGCTAACGTTAGCTGCTAAGTTAAACCATAATAGGCTAAGCTAACTAGCGTTAGCTCTTAGCTGCTAGCTCTTAGCTGCTAGCGTTAGCTCAAAGCGGACTCCACGACACTAGTTCCATTAGTGAGAAAAGGGGGTGGGTTATATTGACGACGCTTGACAACAGAGGTTTAAAGATAACTTCATATTTATTGGTTATTCGTTTCTTGCATCGAGTTTCAATCTCTGCGTGTTCAACTTCCTGTGTTTACATTCGAGTGTGACATCATCGCCTACGGCAGCTTATACGCTCAAAACGCAAACGCGTTCTTTCTCTCTCTCTCTCTCTCTCTCTCTCTACATTCAATGATTTAAAGTGGCCAAACGTTACAGTATAAATACTAACTGGATAGTTGATGATATAAACATTTCATTTCATTATCTGAAATATTCTAAAATCATTAAGTCTGCTATAAGCCATTATCCCTTTGTAAGGCTTTGTGTGTGATTATTATTTTCTCACAGTAGTGTGTATATATATATATGTGTGTGTTTGGCTAAAGTGGATAGAAAACACAGTGCAAAAGTCTTAGGCACCCAATAGTTTTTATATAAATTGTCTTAGATGTAAATAATTTTTTTTATTAGTGTGTCAGTAGACTACTCTTAGTACATTTTCATTTAATTATTTTTTAAAGCATCTTCATGGTTTAATAATGGAAACATATTTTGCAGGGACTTATTATAATCATCATATTGGCGTGACTGTATGCATCAAAGGGTTAAATCAAGCATTTTTAAGTGCTTTAGAGGAAATGTCAAAACATTGCGATATATATCGTGTATCGTGATATGGCCAAAAAATATTGCGATATCATTTAGATGCCATATCGCCCAGCCCTACCAGCAATCTGACGGACACAGAGCAGCATAACTGGACCACTTTAACAACCTTCAGGTCAATATATCGAGGGTTGAATGCACTGAAATACAAGAACACCCTATAGAATATGTACTGTACTTTTACTTTTGAAACTTAATACAGTACTGTAGTGATTGTAAGTAAGGGATAATGTAATAATGTTTTGCTACATTGTCGCAAAATAATTGACCGACACGGAGTTTAAAATACCGAGGCGCAGCGCCGAGGTGTTTTAAACGTCAGTGAAGGTCAATTATTTTGCGACAATGATCGAGTATAGCTATACATTATCCCGCTTATTACATGGCTAACTTACTAACAAATATACCTAATTCATTGTACACCATCGACAAGACGAGATCAAATGCAAACACAGTTGTTCTGTGGCTCTGTCAGCCCAAATAAAGTGATTATTATTATCGGCAGTCGGCAGGTCTGTGGTCTGATTGCACTGATGACTGAGTGCAGCTGTGCATATGCTGAGCAGCACTGATAGTGTT
Organism: Notolepis coatsorum; assembly: GCF_963971535.1. Classification (NCBI taxonomy): domain Eukaryota; kingdom Metazoa; phylum Chordata; class Actinopteri; order Aulopiformes; family Paralepididae; genus Notolepis; species Notolepis coatsorum. Next base: position 61,349,659 of record NC_140178.1, on the reverse strand, counting down.
GTAGTGGGCTTGATTGCGAACAGCTGCGCACAGCGGTTGTTGTGAAGGGCCAGATTAAACTGAATATATATATGTATCGTTTGATATACCTTGTATATTATTTGTATATATACACGGAATATCCCTTTACCTGCGTACAAACCAGAGTAATATTCGCTCTACTATTGGACAGCGGCCCCAGGCGCCAACGACCAAGCCCCCAACGGCAAGTTCAAAGGCAACTCCGGGCATGTCGGTACATGCCCAGAGTCTGCGTAGTAATACGAGACAAGAACTGAGGTTGGGACTAGATATTCACCTTACGTATAAATACGGCGCAGGTGTAAACAGCAGTAGCCTTACCTAAACCTTACTCCACCTTCACCACGAGTCAACGTGCAGTGAAGTGAGCAACCTTGCGTCTAAATAGAGCGTTTAGAACATGTGCGAATAGAATAGTAAAAGTGTCAGAGTTTAGTGAAGTAACGTCAAGTTCGACCTAGTTTAATGTGAAGTATAGTGCACAGGAGAATCGGCACCGGCGATTGCAGAACCATTTCTGGTTGGATTATATTGCTTTGGGACCGTGACCACCGGAGAAGAGCACCGTTGATTCCACTGTCGTTTGGGATTTAACCTCGTGAGGATCACCACTCGTGCCCGCCTCTTGGAAGGGGCTGGCTAGCTGTCGTCAATGCTATCGAGCATATTGGATTACAACTATTGCTTTGTCTGCTGATCAAGGGAGTACATGCACCGGCTCCTGTATCTGGAGCCTCTTTATTCCTCGTTGACTCAGACTGTGTACCCGAACATTCCTCTACCCCTCCCGGCCTTACACCCCGGAGGGAACCCAGTGTCTCCAGTTGGTACCGGTGTGGCCCATATAATTGCTATACCACAGGTGGCGTCAGCTTAGACCCATCATAGTATTCATACTATTCTCATTGACTTGACTGGCTCTTGACTGACTTTACGTATATTCTTCGCCATACAAGCGCGACTCTAATTCTCAATCTGTAACCTAACGTTGCTCAATAATAATAAATAACCCTCCAATATAATTTGTGTCAATGCCGTATTCTTGTGTGGGTGTTCACCATATATATTCATGTACTGTATGGCCAGTAATTAAAGTACATAACTAGTAGTGGTTTAATATATCACAATCTTTAATACAGTCAGGGTTTTGTAACCCCTCAGTTACAGCGGTCATTATTGCTTGGCAGAGGTCCGTTATTGTGTGATAACGGACCTCTGACGCGCGCTATTGACCAATCACAAGCAAGCATTTCGGCGATTGTGAAAACGCCATGTAATTAATGGTACATAATTCACCCACGGACCTATTGTTAGGAACATTCTAGAAAATTAGTGCCGCCCGAACATTCTGGAACGTGTGTGATGATGTCATGGCAGTACATTCTAGAACAGGGGTGGGCAATTATTTTCCCCAGGGGGCCAAATGAGCAACTGAAAATATTTTGGAGGGCCGGGCCAAAATTCCGAACTCAATTACCGTAATTCCTCTAATAGTAACCGGGTCTCAAATACAAGCCGTGTCTCTATTAATGGCCGGGTGCGCTCTTGAGCTAAGCAATTATAAGCCGGCCTCCTAATACAAGCCGGGTTACTAATATACTGAGCTGCATACTGAGCTAGTTACGTGATTTCACTTTGAAAACGTTGAAATGACCAGTGACCACCTGTAATTGCACTGTTTACTATTTCATACAGTACTTGGTTTCAATAAATGAACCCAGTACATTTTACTGGGTTCAAACTGACACAAAATGTTGATTTATTCATTATGATCCGTTTGAAAATTTGAAATATAGGCCTCCCTCTTATACAGGCCTCCTCCTAATACAAGCCTGGTACCCGCTACAGTTGAAACAAATACAAGTCGGGGTTACTATTAGAGGAATTACGGTATGCATAATATACATTTTATTTCTATATAAAAAGCAGTAAAATGGGTGATTCTCATGAAATCTTGATTTCTTGCATCAACAAATTCCTTTCCAAGCACTATAAGCCAGGTCTGGAGTATATGTGAATAATAATTAGAACATATTTATTTACAATTTAACACCTTTTTGAACACATTTTCCAAAATAAATCCTTCAAATTCTCATTACCGCAACAGTCTTAAAACTTCAAGACAATAAGAAAAGCGTATACATTTTTCACAGTTTTAAGAATTGATTATTAACAGTCATAGCATACCTGAAACTATGAAATAATATATATCTTTAAATAATCCTTTTTAGAATAGTTTGTCATATTACTCTCATTACCGCAACACCTTCTGCAGTCCTAATTTTTGTGATATTTCATGGAAACCTGAATTTGTCTTAAAATGTCATTGTAAACCTGAAAGCACATAACAAATAGATCAGGGCTATTCAACTAAATTGTTCAGGGGGCCACATTGTCAGAAACCCAAGGGGCCAGGGGCCGGACTGCCACGGCGCCTCCCTGTGCTATGAATATATGGACACTTGACACAACACGCAACCACATTTTCACAACTTTTATTTAACTACATTGCAAAAGTAGTATACTTTTCAAAAAAAGTGCTTCATTTATGTGCCACATCTGCAACATCTCCTGCAAAAAGTGCTTCATTTTTTTTTGATCCACTTTTTTTCTCCCATTTTCTATATTTTCTCCCATCCCAATTTCGTAGCATCCAATTCAACCCTCCCCTGTCACGAACGCTGTTTCTTGCCTCCCACAAGCCGGCTGCAATGTGGACTAAGTCATACATAGCACAAGTCCCCTCCGGTACTTGAGGTAACAGCAGTCGCATCTTTTCACCTGCGCAGCTCGATCTCTCAGTGGCGAGGAGTAACGCGTGGGAGGCTCACGCTGCCCCCGACACTTCCTGATTCTACTGCGCAGGCGCACCAACCGACCTGTAGGAGTCGCTGTCCACAACGCCCGATCCCCACCCATCAGTTTCCCACCCCCTAATACGGCCAATGTGTATTAGTACGGACGACCAGCTAAACTGAAAGCAAATGTGGAGCGCTGGGCTCGAACAGGCGAGCCCAGCGTCTCCAGATTTTGTGGCGAGCGCCTTGCCCACTACGCCACGTAGCCGCCCCAAAAAGTGCTTCATTTATGACTGTGCAACAACTGCAACATCTCCTCTTCAACATTTCAATATAAAAATTAAATAAAAACCAAACAAGTGCATGATGTGCATCTGAACATTCTAACATCAACACTTGAACAAAAAAACACATTTATAGTGCAGCTGAGCTTATGAAAAAGTGCTTCATGTCTGTGCAACAACAGCAAATCACAGCATCTTATTAGCACTTATTGTCCACTCTTAACTCTCAAACATCAGGGGGGGGGGTGGGGGGCAGACAGGCCTAGCCTACATACACACATCTAATGAGAGAGATTGCACTTCTTTGACTGGGCAATGGCAGAGAAAGAGGGTTCATATGAAGTGAGGGCTACCCGCAAACAGTGATACAAATGCATTTTGTCAAGGAGGCATGGTTGCTTGTTTTAATGGCATTCATGTGAGAGAAACTGGATTCACAGGTGTATGTTGAGCCAAACATTGTTAGCACAGATATTGCCAGCGTTTTTATTTTGGGGAATGTGTTGACATGAATACACTTTATCCAAAATGTTGTGGTGGATTCATTCTCAAGTGCCTGCTTCAGAGCAGATGATGCTTGCATGTCAATTATTTCAAGTTGCAGGAGACCTTCATCAATGTGAAGTGATGCAAGGAACTCTTGTCCTTTTGTGGAAATAGCAGCTACATTGGCAAATGGGTTGCTCACAAAATGCATCAATTCTCTGGACATGTCAAATTCATCGACTTGCAAAGTTTCCCCTCAATTTATCAATGAAATCTGTCATTAATTTAGTGACTTTTGGCTCAATTGTGCGTGTGAACGTTGACATGAAAAGAAAAAAGTAATTTTTTTATTTTTTATTTTTTTATATATTATTATCATGTAATCTTTGGCGGGCCGGTCAGAATCATCCCGCGGGCCGGATCTGGCCCGCGGGCCGCCAGTTGAATAGCCCTGAAATAGATCATGGACATGCCTTTAGAATCAAATTATAATTGTTCACTAAATAAACATTAAATTAACAGCTGTTGTGGTAATGATACATGGGTTTCGGAAATGAGATTAATGATTTCGGTAATGATAATAAGTGTTGCCAGACACAACTCGAGGCTTAAGAGCAAGCCTGTTGGTTATTCAAAGCAAACCACTTGGTGTGTCTGATTAGCCACAAACACCAAAGCAGTCAATTACATTTGTGTCATTTTACTTTATTTAGGTAACGCAACTAATTACATAATTATGAAAACCTCTAATTTACTGTCTATTTGTCAAATTAACAGTGAAACTTTTTAATGAGAGATTATTTCAGGGCTTGCCAAGCTCACTGACTGCAGTGACTGGATGCTTTCATAAAATTGCAACTAAGGCATTTGCATATCCTCTCAATCAAATTAAGAAAACATTTGTTCAGCTCAACTCACAACTTTATTCTGTTTAACAACATTCTGTTTAAAAATACAATAAGATGCAATCAATATACAGAGAATAATAACAAAAACAAATAAACCCTTTTCCATAGAACAATCATTGGTTCAGGTCATATACTAATAAAAGTGCTTTAAATACCAAAAAACAATCACACATATCATTATAGGCCTGATAACTCAAAATGTGCAACTCTGAACCTTGCTTAGATAATACAATCCATATAGGCCTAAGATAAATGTGTATATTCTGGTTAAAAACAAGTAGGCCTGTACAAAATGAAATAAAATGGTTGTTGTAACTGAGGGGTACAATTCCCTGACTGTATTACTAGATATGATACTTACTACCACTACCTTTGTACTTAATATTCGGCCACCCAGTACTCGGCATAAATATATTATGATAAACACTCTCACGTAGATGAAACGGATCCAACACAAATGTACGAAGTCGAAGTATGCGTTTATTACTACACAGCAATGGTGTGTAGAGCAAGCACTTAATCACTTAATTACATTTATGAATTGAAATAGTATGCACTTTTATGGCAAAGAGTATTCGTCGGTATATCAATAGAGAATGTCCAATCTCTGATGGCGCAGGTGGTAAATATACGACCTGGAATAGTTAAGGAATAACAGCAATGGTACTTTAATGATTATAAGACTGGATACACTAAGGGGGGTAATCCGGTCGCTTGTAAGACAACAGGAGTAGGAGGGGGGGGGGGGGGGTAGAGTCTGGCTGCCTCGTCCGGCCAAGGGTATCCTGGGTGAACCCACAGTTGTGCAGCTCGATGCGCCAGCGATCCTTGGACCACAGATGAAAGCAGGTGGACTCTCTGTGAGCCGGCTCTCTCCGGTCCACGGGGGAGAGACGTGAAGCGACCTCGTCTTGCAGAGCGTCTCCTCACCTTGCGTCCTCTCCAGGGGGGGGGGGGTTCCAACACACGGCAGTGTCGGGGGTCTTTATCCATGGAATAATCACTGTACACAAAGCATAATCCGTGCCTGGGAAGGCGGGCTGTCGTCGGTAGAATAATCCGGTATACAGGTCCACTCGCTCGTCGGCTCTGGGGCTCTTCGGATGCAGTCTCACATGGGGTCGACCATCCTGGATAAGCAGCCAGTTCTCTGCCCGAAACGATGGGGTACTGACTACGGTAGTATTCTCACCGCACGAAGCACTATATATTAACAGACTATTATTAGCTTAATAGACTACGTCCAACTCGACGATATAGTGCCAAATATGACTATTCAAATATTAATATACACGATGTCTCAATACCGATGGTAGGCCGAACTTGGCCTTACTCCCACACGTGGCGTCGCGGGGAGGCTTTACGTCTGTCACTCTATTGGAGGGTAAGAAACTGGACTGAAAAGGAAGTCCTACTTTAGTAGCGCAGTATATATACGCACTATGAACAAATAGTCCCATTAGTGGTGCGGTAGCCAGATTCCTACGCGGAACTAGGACTTGTTCGTACATGTTGAGCGGTACGTTTGAACTGGGTCTGGGGGGTATGGCAGCCTGGCACCAAGGTCTCGACCAATAGTAGAATGGAGACTATTATGGGATGTTCAGTAGGCTAGAATGGATATTCAATGCATATTGTACAAGGAATATACAAGGGATATCAGGGAATATTAGAGAATATACAAATACAATTAAATATATATATATAAATAAATATATATATTCGGTTTAATCTGGCCCTTCACAACAGTTGTCATGTATAAAACATGCTTAGACCTGTAGAACCCCCCACCCCACAACACGCATTTACACACACGGTAGTGTTTTAGACACACTTCTTTGTGTATTTAGTCCAGATCTCAGCTGAAACACTAAAATGACGTGCAGAGGATGTGGCAGGTAGTGGCTCCGGGATGACACATTTGATGTCGTCCAAGTAATACCATAGAACCTCCGAGATGGAATGTAGAATTTGTTCTCTCCAGCACAATCCATCGTGTCAACCTCATATTGATCATCCACAATCTGTAAAAGACATAGGTAAAAGAAAAAGTACAAAACAGGACTCAGGATTTACCATTAACAAGTAACCTAGTGTCCATATCTAAAACTAGTTCTACATATACCTGTGTGATGGTGCCAGGGAACAACTCTGCATCATACTCCACAAGGACCCACTTTCCCACTTCCAAAACAGGTCCTGGCTCTGCATTCTCCGTATCTGACTCCACATTAGCTCCTATGAAGGAGCACTCTTTTGGGAGAAAGCATCCGCATGCACTGCCACAAAAGCAGGATACGTCCCGGGTCTGGATTACCCCTGGTTTTGTAGATGTCAGCTATAAGCAGAAATTAAATAATAAATGTATTAAAAAAGCATATGAATCAATCAAGTTAGCCAACTTATGACAATTCATTAATTAATTAAAACACTCTTAACAGGAGCACTCATTCAAGGGTACTACGACTATTGTAACTGAGGGGTACAATTCCCTGACTGTATTGATAAGTATGGTATCATTAAACCACTACCGCTTTATGTACTTTAATTACTGGCCATACAGTACATGATATATAAATATGATGAACACTTCCCACAATGAATCGGTTCCACACAAAGGTGTAATCAAGTATTTATTGCAGCAAAAGGTACATAATATACTTCTCTGTATTTTACTTTGGATGCGCTTATAAGGCAAAGGAATGTGCGTAGGCAAATCAATAATGAATGTCCATTCTCTGGTTACGCAGGAGGTAATTATACAACCTGAATCTTAGGGAATTATATCTATGGTACACTAGTAATATATAGCGGGAGATACTGGAAGGGTCCCCCCGGTTGTAAGCCAGCAGGGGTAGAGGATCTGTCGGTAGTAGAGAGTCTGGTCAACGATGACTAAGGAGACTCCAAGTACAGGAGACGGTGCAATAGCCTCTTGATCCACAGACGAATACAGCTGTTCTCCGTAGACTGTAGCTCCACAGTGAAGAAAGCTAGCCGACCTCAGGCTCTCTGAGGCGCAGACTCGACTGGTCTCCTCACAGGGTAAATCCAACACGTGTAGGCGTCGGCGATTCTCCGCTCCATAAATCACAGGACCAAAACAAATATAATCCAGCCGCAAAGGGCTATGTAGTCGTCGGGTAGATTAATCCAGTGTACATGTCCACACGGTTCTCGTCTAGGTCTCCTCGGGTGAAAGCGCCATGAAAGCAGCCCAGCCTGGATAAGCACTCTAGCTGATACGAGGAAGCGTTGGTGATGCTGGTCACTGTAGAACTTTAGCCGCACGATACACTATACACAAATAGACTATTACTGACTTAATAGAAATATGTCGCACTCGACGGTATAGCGCCAAACTCTGACAGTTCAGTTATTAATTCGCACGCGGTCTCAATGCTCTATTTTGGGGCCAAACAGGCCATACTTCACCGCATGGAGTATCGTGGGTGAGGCTTCAACTTATTGGGTAACTCTACTTCTGTATTCACCTGCGCCATATTTATATGCACTGCGAACAAACTAGTGCCAACCTCATTTCTGTCTCGTATCCCTGGGCAAGGCCGGGCATGTACAGACATGTCTTGACGGTGACTTTGAACCTGACTCTGGAGGCACGGCTCTGGCGCCTGTGGACCGCTGTCCAATAGGAGAATGAAATATTATGGTCTGGTCTAGGCTAAAGGGATATTCCGTGTATATGTACAAGGAATATACAAGGGATATCAAACGATATACAAATACTATGCAATATATATCAATCAATAAATATATATATTCGGTTTAATCTGATCCTTTGTAACAACTATGCTTGCACCTCATGGTACCAAAGCACCTCAAAGGCACTAAAAACAAGATTACAAACATCACAAAACAAACTGATCAGACCTTGACCTGACTCCTAGATCCCACCTCACCCCTGCCCACTTTGACAACCTAGGATGGCTTAGAGTAGACGACAGAGTACAGCAACTTGCAATGGGCCTGGTCTACAAGATACACTACACCACTAAGGTACCCATGTACATGTCAAAATACTTCCCAAAGGTCAGTGAATACCACGACCACAACACCAGAGGGAGTTCCACAAATCATGTTCAACCCAGATTCGGCACAAACAAGGATCTAAACACGTTTCGCAATTATGCCAATGTGTATGTATCAATGTGGAACGCCCTACCCACAGCCGTAAAAACATTTGAATTCCTACCCACCTTCAAAACCGCTCTCAAAGAGCACCTACAGGAGGCTGCAATTTGAAACTGGCCCCCGTAAATGTCCAAACCCTCACTGGGAGGTGGGTCCATCTGAAATAAAATGGATGTGCTTCACTTCTGGATGTTCCTCCCGGATGGACTTGAGCACTGGATTAAGATGAGCCCACGTTGCAACAGCATCATGCTTTAGTTTAGAGACGCTGACAGAGAGGCAAAAGACTCCACACGTCCCCCACTCAGGTATTTGACCCCAGTATGAAGCGTCACTTGCTGGTTCCCGCCACCAAAGTGGGTGTCTTTCACTTCCCTGGTGTACTTACAGCTATAGTTAGTGTGGGTGACTATTGTAATCTATACTATTTATTTATTATTTATTCCGCCGGTTTTTGTCCAGTAACTCTTGCCAGAGCTTTTTTTGGTCCAACTCGAGTTGCTATTACTTTTTGGAAAGTTTCACAGCACCGTTTGGCTACAAATCGACTTTAAACAGGAACTTTTGGTCCATAAGGAATGAATGGCAGACCATTCTAGAACATTTGTGATGTCACAGTATGTCATAATAGAACATTCTAGAACATTTGTGATGTCACAGTATGATGTCATAATAGAACATTTGTGATGTCACAGTATGATGTCATAATAGGACATTCTAGAACATTTGTGATGTCACAGTATGATGTCATAATAGAACATTCTAGAACATTAGTGTCACCCACACTAATTATAAGGTTCAGTCAACGCTACGACAAGCGGTTCAAAAGATACAAAAAGGGGGCGGAATCCCCTGAAGGGGAGGAGCCGAACCATGGGGGTGTTAGACCAATGAAAGAGGATATCTCTACTGATGATGATGTCATAATAGGACATTCTAGAACATTTGTGTTCTATATATATAGAACAATTCTAACAATTCTCTCAGAAGATCTCATTCTGAAGAAGAATCAGGACTGACACATATACTGAAGCCTGCATTTCTCAAACAAGATGCCTAAGGTGAGTGTCCACAACAGCTAGCTAGCTCTCCGCGCGGGGAAATTGTGAAAGTGTGGGTGATGCCTGTTGGAGCATGTGAGCGGATCGGCGCGGGCGAGAAATCCGCTCTTCGCTCTAGACGGCTTGTTCCGCTCCGCTAATCGCTCATGTTGACCCCGCCCCCAAGTCGCTCACCGCTCACCTTCATTTACGAATCAAGCGCTCCCCGCTCCACATCGGCAGAATATTAAAAAGAATTTGGAGCATGATGTAAATTAGCTTGATTTGACCAAACTACAACAGTCTACACCCCCTGGGCCCCTTAACAATTGTTTGTATTGAGCCGTATTGTAATTGTACCCATTCTGCAATGTTAAATAACGTAATATCCATTCAACTAGCTCTACTAAGCGATGGTAGCTAGCCTAGCCACAATGCTATGGTCGCTGCCATTCACGTTAGCATGTAAGCTAACAACAACAACAACAATGGTGGAATATACTTTGGTCTAGCAGGATGTGAGTGACGGTTCACCCTTCTCATTGGTTGAAAATGGCCTTCATGTTTGTACATCGCCACCTGTTGCTTTGGCATTGTACTACATGTATATTATATCAGTGTTAAACCACTGAGCGGCCCGGAGCGGATTGGAGCGGAGGAGAACTCTCGCTCCGGAAGTCGCGCCGACCCATTTTTAAACCCACTCCGCCGCTCGCTTCAAAACCACCCGCGCCGCTCACATGCTCTGATGCCTGTGCACCGCCGGCCAACGGGAGAGGGTCTATGAATTGTTGAATAGATACACAAATGTTCTAGAATGTTCTATTATGACATCATACTGTGACAGCACAAATGGTCTATAATGATCTATTATGACAGCATACTGTGACATCACAAATGTTCTAGAATGTTCTATTATGACATACTGTGACATCACAAATGTTCTAGAATGTGCTATTATGACATCATACTGTGACATCACAAATGTTCTAGAATGATCTATTATCACATCATACTGTGGACATCACAAATGTTCTAGAATGTTCTATTATGACATACTGTGACATTACAAATGTTCTAGAATGATCTATTATGACATCATACTGTAACCACAAATGTTCTAGAATGTTCTATTATGCCATCATACTGTGACATCACAAATGTTCTAGAATGTTCTGCCATTCATTCCTTATGACCAACATTTCCCGTTTAAAGTCGATTTGTAGCCAAACGGTGCAGTGAAACTTTCCAAAAAGTTATAGCAACTCGAGTTGGACCAAGCCGGTCGTTTTTTTTTTTTTTTAATCTACTTTTTCTCCCATCCCAATTTCGCCTTGCCAATTCTCCCTTCAATTCACCCCTCCCCTGTCTCGAACGTTGCCAGACCATGCCTCCCACTGGTCGGCTGCAGTGATGACGAGGAGGCAGCCGGCTCCGGTACACGAGGATGCAGCCGTCGCATCTTTTCACCTGTACAGCACAATCGCTCAGTGGCGAGGAGTAACACGTGGGAGGCTCACGCTGCCCCCGTTGCTTCTTGATTCTGCTGTACAGGCGCACCAACCGACCTGTAGGAGTCGCTGTCCACAACGTCCGATCCCCACCCACCGGATTTCCCACCCCCTAATACTGCCAATTGTATTAGTATGAACGACCAGCCAAGCCGGAAGCAACGCAGAGAGCTGGGCTCGAACCCAGCATCTCCTGCGTGAGTGGCGAGCGCCTTGCCCACTGCTCCACTTAGCCGCCCTCAAGCCGGTCGTTTTGATACCTTACACTTGTGTGTGGTGTGAAAGCTCTGGCAGGAGTTACTGGACAAAAATCTGCGGAATAAATAAATAAAAATAAATAGTATAGATTACAATAGTGTGGACGGCCACCTCTTTCTCAGTAAGGCTCTCCTTGAGTGACTTCAACCTCTGGAACTGGTGCTGGATGTTATACACATGAATGGCCAGTTTATTTACATGGTCCTGAGTGAGGTCAACAAGTTTGTCGATAGATGTGTGTGTCTTCTCCAGTGCTGTGTTTTTGACATTCGTCTCCTCCAGTGCACCTTCTTTTCCCTTTTTTGTGATTTTACTTGTCCGGGTAACCCACTGGTCCCAGGAAATTATGTTTCCCTTGGTTGATGGATCAATAGTTGTAGGGAAGGTTTTGCCTTGGCATTGAATGCACCTTCTGTACATGCATTCCATATCACTTGAGCTGCAGACACAGGACTCAACTATTTCAGTTGTGGATGGTGTGGCAACAATCCCAAGCTGGTGAAGCTTCTTGATTTTGAATTGGAAATTCTTGTGGATTTTGCAGGCACAGGTTTCTCTTTGGGAAACGTTGGGTCTCACGGTCCAAAAGGGCTTCAGTCTGCAGAACTGAGCCCTTGAGTTTGTAGCGAGGATGCTGACTGAAAAATGTAACATGTAGTCTCTCCATAGTGTCAGTCAGTGCCCTCTTCCTGAACACTTGTCCTTTCTTGCGGACTTTCCCTGTTTTGCCATTGATGACTGTTGAGTTGTCATCCTGGTGCAAGAAACGACTCACAACATGTCCCATCAATCGTCGCTGGCTGTTGTTGGGCAGGGTCTTGGGCTCTCTCTGGTGGGTGGCTCTCTTCTCAATGGTGCCTATCAAAGGTGCTGGTCCTTTTTTTTTTATTTTTATTTTTTTTTGAACAAATGTTTTTTATTTTCCCCTCTTTTTACATAAAATCAGACACACAATACATAAATACATAGAAATCCACAATAAATCACAAGACTATGATTGACACAATAATAACAATAATGACAGTCCAGTACTTAAATAAAAATAAATGTAGATTAAAATATTTACTCATAATAAATACAATACCTATGCTCTTGCTCGCTTTTTTTTTCTTGTAGCCTTCTAAGCTGCTTCGTTAGGTTAGAGTATTTTCGGGACTCGATTTCCAGTTGATCTTTTGTCGCCCTCAGTTTTGACCTCAGTGAGGTTATGGTTGCCTTCCTTTTTCTTCCTGCTTTGGGGGTGGAGGTCTGCTCTGGTGTTGGGCAGTTCAAAGGTGGCTCGGGAGGGCTTGGTACTACCTGGACATCCTGCATCCTCCTTTTTCTTGCTTTGGGGGTGGACGTCTGCTCTGGTGTTGGGCAGTTTGATGGCAGTTCTGGGGGGCTTGGTGGTACCGGTAGGCCTCCATCTTGCTCCGGTACCTGTGCGGCATCTGGCTCATTGATGGAGGGAGGGGTCAAATCCAAGATGCCATTCAGTGTTTTCTTTTTAGCATAATGCCTGTTTGAATTTTCTCTCCATTGTTTTTGTTTCCTTTCATATTGTTTGGAGGTAAGATCTTCCATTTTCTTGATCTTACCATTTTCCTTCGTTTTTGATATCTAGAAATGGAAAGGAAGCATACCAGGGTTAGAAAAAAGAGAAAAAAAATCCCAGGGCTTTTTTTTGCCCCCCTTAATTGATTTTCGGGGGCTTTTTTTGTATTTCGGGGGCACCGAATTCTTTTGATAAATTAACAAAGATTATAAAACATTGTAGACACTTTTTTTTACAGTCTTCGTCCCTATGTTTGATAACGTAATGTTAATGTCTCCATATATAGGGCTCTACGCTAACCTTTTCCCCAAGGAGCACATGTGCTCCAAAAAAAAAAAAAAGAAGGCAGACCAGTGGTCTAACAACGTTCGAGACCGGGGAGGGTAGAATTGGATAATACAAAATTGCGATGGGAGAAAAATAGAAAATGGGGAGAAAAAGTAGATAATTTTTTTTTAAATAAAATCTAAAGATTTAGGAGCAGACAAAGAAATTTAGGAGCACAGTGAAAATTGTTCAAGTAACAGAGTTTATTAACAAACTATTTATTACATGCATATTATACTGTGCGTGTGCATACTAGGGATGGGCGTGAATAATCGTTACTCGTAGCTATGAGAAAAATCGAAGAAAAAAAAATCGAAATTATTAATATTTTCTATGAAAAAAATTATAATATATATATATTTATTTACATATTTGTATGTGTAAGATTATAACTGTTTGTTGGTTTCCTTAAACATATATACGTGAATGAACAAAAATAAGTAAAAAAATTTAAATTAATAAATCAAATAAAAAGTTTATATTATTTTTATTTTAAAGTTTGTTTTCCCCTTTTCGAGTAATACACGATCACTCGAGTATAGCATGCGATCAATCGATCTGGATTTTTCTTTAAAATGCCCATCCCTAGTGCATACTAAGGGCTAAACATCTGTGCAAAGTGTCTGGGGCTTTTCTTGCCCCCCTTAACTGATTTTCGAGGGCAGTTGGTCAATTTTCAAGGGCATTTTGCCCCAAGCCCCCCTTAATTTCGAACCCTGAAGCATACCATAAAATTAGGAAAAACATATATGGACAGACCTACACTAGTGTGTGTGTGCATATGTGTGTCCTACAGTAGGGACTGAATGGCTTACAAAGTGGGAGTGTGTACACATCCTAGTAAGGGCCAGAAAGCTGGACATCCTATCAACTAAATGGCTTGTATGAGGCTTCCTATAAACTAGCATGTTTGCTAATGACTGTACCATTTCCAACCCCCCTAACCTCTCTCTCTCCTTCCTTCTGTACTCGTCCAGCAGGTCAGGGTTGTTGTAAACCTTTTCTCTGAATTTTGCTAGCCTAGCCTTTGCTAATGCTTTCTTTTTCTCAGTGGCTGACTGTCTGCAATGAAACAGGAAAGTTAGTAAATTACATCAAAAAGTAACTGTTGATGATACCCATTTTATTATTACTATGTAATTACAACCTTATGAACACTTAATGTTGAAGTGTTACCAATTATTACTATTTAATGACAAAGTTATGTGATGTGTTACCAAATTCTCATTGCCGAAAGAGAAGTTCCCATTACCGAAACACCCATTAAAATGTTGCGGTATATGAGAAGTGTGTTGCGGAGGATGAGAGGAGTTAGCATTTTTAGCTAACAATGGAGAAGCCATGATGACATCGGCAAAAAAATGTCATGGTACATGTTAGGAATGTATTAACCTTTGTATTGATCAAATATTGATGATCAAAACTTTTTTCAAACTAGTAATAATTCATGTTTCAGTAATGAGAATCAATTTTGTCGTGTACAAGCCGGGCTGAAGCGGGAAGTTAGAACTTTTAAGTGTTAACCATTGAGGTGACTTCACTTACATTGTAGCCATCTTCTAGCTTGTCTTCTTTGTGATGCATCATGGGACAATAAAACTTTATTTAAAAAATACTGTAGTCTTAACAGGAAGGTGAAAACTGTTGCGGAGAATGAGAACTGCATCCATGGACATTATGTTTTCCACAAAAGAATCATTAATTTGTAAATTTAATTGTATAATTCATCAGAATTTCCTTGACACAAATAATAAACTATTAATAAAGTTTTAGAGAAACATTTTGAGTTTATTAAATATAAAATTAAGTCAATGGTCCATTGCGCATTGTGCTAATGAGAATTTAAGCACAAAATGTACTAAAATATTAAAATAATTTATTGTTATGAGTAAACACCTCATTGTACAAGAGAGAGCACATTTTTATCTTTAATATTATGTTTTGTTTACTTGAATAAATGCTAACCTTTATTTAGAAAAGATCATGGCCATGGTAAATCATTGATTTCATGAGAATGACCCAAATGGCATTGTTTTGACCGCTGGTAAGAGTGTATGTTATTATTTGGCAATTAAAAGGTGAGGTTAGCTTTCAAAAATATCATTTATTCAAATAGAATTTCCAAAATGATAAACAAAATGTGAAAAATTTAACTCTTTCAGTCACATTAATAACAAAGGGCATTTTGAGTTTCATATACTATTGAAACAAGGATCTTCTTAGCTTTCTAAAGACATCACATCATCTTTGTAGCCAAAATAAACAAGACATGTCACTGAACTGTGTAACTGTGTAAAGAAAAGTGTCCCAGTTGTGTAGCCTTTTTGACTTTACATGCCTATATTAAACATTTAATGAGTCTCATTTCACTTGTTATATTTCCACATTTTAGTGTTCTTCAGTTCTTTTTTTTTACTGTGCAGAAAAAAAGAAAAGGATCAAGTGTCCCATTTCACTTGTTATATTTCCACATTTTAGTGTTCTTCAGTTCTTTTTTTTCATTCAGTGTGTGAAATCTAGTCTCTTTTGAGCTTTAACAAGTCCAAAGTCAGGTTGAATGTCTGAGGTGGAGATGCGAAGCACAGCTGACCGATGTTCATCAGTGAGAGAGGATCTGTACCTGGATTTGGTAAACTTCATGACTGAGAATGTCTGTTCACATATGTATGTGGATCCAAAGAGAACCAACATCTTCTGAGCATGTCTCCTCATTAGGGATGGGTACCTTTCACATTTGAACCGATACAGTACCGGACCGGTACCTGTGAATCGATACCGGTACCCAACGGTACCTTTTTTCAGTACTTTAGTCTCAAGAAATTTAATTTACCTACCTCAGTCGTGAAAAAAGAAAATCCAAACTTCAAATAACTACAATTTCGACAGTTTTCGGCTTGCCATTGCTCTGACTGCTTTGTTGTTGAATCAAGTCAAATCCTAGGTAAGCATATATTGTGCGTGTGAACGTTGACATGAAAAGAAAAAAGTTAAAAAAAATAGTTAAAAAAAAAACAAAAAAAACTATCTCACTTGAATCGATACTCGGTAGTACCGACGTGTTTCGGTTCGGTACCTCAAAAGTACAGAATTCGGTACCCAATCCATCCCTACTCATGTTTGGAAAGTTATCCTCCTTGAGAGCAGAGTAGAACTCTAGCAGTGATGCTGACTTAAAGTGCTCTTTCAGTAGTGAATCAGACTGCAGGTCAATGAGTTCAAGCTGAACATCAGTGGGTGCACTATCAACACTGCAGGTAAAGGGAGAGGAAACCAGCTGCATTTCATCCTCAACCTTTTTGAAATCTTGAAAATGCCTTGAAAATTCATCATGCAGTGCTCCTAACATGGATGAGTACCTGTGCCGGTGATCAGCTGATGGTTTGACTTCTTTCAGGGTTTTCATGTGTTCGAGATTGTTGCTGCCTAGTTGCCTTGAAATTAATTGCAAATAAAAAAAATGTAATCTACCTACCTCAGTTGTGAGAAAAAAAATCAAATAACCACACTTTCGACAGTTTTCGGCTTGCCATTGCCCCGACTGCTTTGTTGTTGAATCAAGTCAAATCCTAGGTAAGCGTATATTGTGCGTGTGAACGTTGACATAAAAAGAAAAAAAATATATATATATTCTAATTATCATGTAATCTTTTGCGGGCCGGTCAGAATCATCGGGCCGTACAATGCCCAGGTCTGTTCTAGAACCTTAGTTCTGCCCGATAATTCTGGAACGTTGGTGATGATGTCATAGTAGAGCCTTCTAGAACCTCTAACAATCCTATTTAAGCATTCTGTTTAGCTTTCTAGTAATGTCCACCTTCCATTGGGGGAGCCTGCTCCACACTCCTCATCTGGAGTAAGAGGGGAGGAGAGAGGGGTGATGGATAAGGAGAGAGGGGTGATGGATAAGGGGAGAGGTGAATGAGGAGAGAGGGATGAGGGGGAGAGGTGAATGAGGAGAGAGGGATATTATTCAGTTCATATATTCAGTTCATCAATGACATGATTGTAAAGCTGCACACATTCCATGATGCTCACTTTAGTCCAAATGTCCTGTCTTGGGTTGACCTGTGTCGTCTCTGTGAGGGCAGTAACATCTCCAGCACACCTCATTCTGTGAAAAAAAACACAAAAAGCTGAGTATTAGCTAAGCATAGACGGATAATAATAATAGTTCATTTATGGAGCATCTTTCATACATAAAATGCAGCTCAAAGTGGATTTTATTGACAACAAACATAACAACTTTGACAGATCAACATTTGTATTTGCCTTGTCAGGGATAAAACGAAAAGTCCAGGACTTATTTACATCGTTGTCCCTGTTGTTACTGGTTTCAAGTGGCACTATGGCATCTGAAGTGCATTGAGCATTCTTAGTGCATGTAGTAGTATTCATGTTATTAGTATTCTGTTGTCTGTTAGCCAGTTCTTTATACTATCAATGGTGGTCACTACATTACATCTATAACTGTCCTTGTTGGTCATCATTTCCACTGTTATGCACCTGGCTTGCGGTAACGTTGCTGATGAGATGAGGAACTAGCTGGCTCTACTAGTACTAGCCCTGCGATCAATCCAGTCCAGAGTATAAGCTAACGTTATGATACAGAAAGCTAACGTTATATTGCAGAAAGCTAACGTTATGATGCAGAAAGCTTATGTTATGATACATAAGGCTAACGTTATGATGCAGAAAGCTAACAAGGTTGTCATTCGAGAGGTAGGGTCTGTGTCTTTTCGGAGCAGACACGAGAGCCCGGATATATGCTAGCTAGTTGGCAGTCAAAGTCAAATGTTAGCAAACTAATAGTTTGGTCTACGTTTCTAATGCATGCCGTCAAATATTATGTCTTTATGAATTGACCTTACCTTTGAGCAAACATAAGTGTCCTTGGTAATGGTCTTCCCATTCATTTGTGTATGTGGTCGACGACACAGCAGAATCCATCGCTTGCATTTGTCGAGTTGTCTTTTGGGCTTCGGAAAATGTATGAAATATACTCCTCCATCCAGTCTTTCAGGGTACCTGGTGTCTGAATTACAGGTACCCCTCGCACAGCGTTTCACCATCAGATATTAGGTAGATAATAACATATAAACTGAACTCTGCACAGTCGTTTCGATCACAGCCGTCTGGTTTGATACAGCCCACAAACCGATTTGACCGAGGTTTGCAGCGAGGATTTTTGCTGTGATATGATTGGACAAATTCTATTTTGGGGCGTGGTTTAGCGACAGGTCTATTACGTCACACCGGAATAAAACAGCAGGGACTTGTTTTGGGTCGCAAAATAGGCACACTAGCCTTGCTCTGTTGCAATGTCCGCGTTCCAGACGCTACTGCTGTGCTGTGAGCCGAGCGGATACGACTCTCCACGGGATTTTCAAAATAAGAGCATCGCAATATGGTCGCACCAGAACAATTATTTGCACTCGCACGAATGCTCCCAATTATATTTTGATGTCGCATATGCGACCAATTCGGTCGCAATTTCGAGCCCTGGGCATAATTACGAAGCGTATTTAGTCCCTTGTTTGAGCCGAATCTAGGTTTAACATGATTTGTGGAGCTCCCTCTGGTGTTGTGGTCGTGGTATTCACTCACTGACCTTTGGGAAGTATTTTGACATGTACATGGGTACCTTAGTCGTGTAATGTATCTTGTAGACCAGGCCCATTGCAAGTTGCTGTACTCTGTCGTCTACTCTAAGCCATCCTAGGTTGTCAAAGTGGGCAGGGGTGAGGTGGGTATTATCTCATTAGCTATTAGCTAGCCACCTAGCTTTGCTAATGTACCAGGTTCCAGCTCCCAATGAACCTAGACTTGTTGCTGCTTTCAGATAACATGGCAATGTACGTTGTGGTACAAGTTGGATGTCCATGTTAGTTAGTTAGCTCATCAAATTAGTGCGACGCACAGCGAGTCTCAGGAAGAAGACTGACAGCACCATGGATGTTGACCATTAGACTAATTGATCAACTCCACCCTGTCATTGAGTCGCATGTATTCATAGTATTCCACTACATTATGGCAGACGGCTTGGTAGGCGGTTGCAATCAAATAGCCTAACGGGTGAAAAATCAACCGTGGTCAATGACATTGACATTTTGTCATTTAGCTGATGCTTTTTTCCAAAGTGACTTACAAGTTCTGTATGACAAATCAGCAGGGAGGGTACAGCTCTTTCAGCTGAGTAACAATGTTCATCAAACAGTGTTGAAACTTGTGCTGCGGTGTTGAGTACATAGTAGTAGAGACATATTAGTATAGTAGGTAGTAATATAGGCAAGGGAGATTATTTATTGGAAAAGTGCATGATAGTAGAAGACAGTAGTTAGTTGGTTTTTCTTCTCCTTTATTTCAGATATTGATTTGAAGAAGTGTGTTTTTAGTCGACGGCGAAAGATTGGTCGGGTCTCTGCCGTCCTGACTGGTGGGAAGTTCATTCCACCATTGTGGAGCAAGGACAGAGAAAAGCCGGCTAGTCTTTGATGATCCTCCCGGAGCTTGGATAGGAGTGGGTCTGAGGCGGCCAGAAGATGTAGAGAGGAGGAGTCTTGAGGGTGTGTATTAGAGACCATTGACCAGGTGTAGGTGGGAGCCGTCAGCCGTTCCCTTCACTGTGCAATATGCCAGGTTAAGGACCTTGAAGCAGATTCGTGCTGCGATGGGGAGCCAGTGCAGCTCTCTAAGAAGTGGGGTAACATGGGCTGACTTTGGTAGGTTTTAGGGATGCCCCGATCGATCGGCCAGCGATCGGTATCGGCCGATATTCAGTATAAATATGAGATCGGTGAATTCCGATAATGCTTTAATTTCGCCGATCGTGAAAACCGATCGATGACATGGAAAACATGATCCAATTCTCTGCGGAGTTCTTACTCGCTCACAGCCACACTCTGCTGCTGCACGTCTTGCCCCTCCTCCTCCTCCCCCTCCCAGACCCATCTCATATCAACAAACAAACCCTTCGGCAAGAGTCGAGTGCATGAGCACCGCAGAGCTCCTCTTTCAACATAACTGAAGCATTAAACAAAATGGCCCAGTCATCTATTCACTTTTGTTTAATACATGAGGCGTTGTCTAATGTTATCTAGCTACTGATAGCTCCTGCTATCAACGTCACAGTTTGGCATTCGTTTTCGCAAGCGCTGGCTAGCGTTGGCTAACTAGCTATTGCTTGTGAGCTAATGTTAGCTACCGAGCTAGCATTACTGTTTAAACAAAACTACACAGTCAACTATTCACTTTAGTTTAATACATGAGGCGTTGTCTAACTGGCTAGCTACTGATAGCTACTGATATCAACAAATGCGCATTTCAGTTTAAGAATGATAGGGATGCACCAGCATGAGACCTCCGTTAGCTAGGTAGCTCACGTCAGTGAGCTAAATAGTTCACTTTATTTTAATACATGATGCATTGTCTAACGTCATCTAGCCGGCTAGCAGTAGCTACAGATAGCTCCTGATATCAATGTCTTATAACATAATTGACATTCTTCGTTTTTGCAGCTGAACATTGGCTAATTAATTAGCTATCATGCTTCATAACACGTTTCAGACCCTGTTGAACTATCGCTCTGACTCAATAGTATCCATCTGCAGAATGTCAGCCCCAGCACTCTCAGGCCCCACGCTGAATGTGATTTGACCAAAGCAGAGTATACACACAGACAGTGGAGCTGTTTGCAGATAGCGAGCATTTTGACTTGTTGCTTGGTGGCGATGTCTCGCAGACAATACAACTACAAGTATAATTATATAATATATATATTTTATAAAAAAATATATATATATATATTAAAAAATTTTTTTTTATAAAACCAAAAACGATCGGTATCGGCCGATATGGCTCATAGACGATCGGTGATCGGTATCGGTGGCAAAAAACGTGATCGGGGCATCCCTAGTAGGTTTGGTGGCGTTGGTCGGTAGACCAGCAGCAGTGCATTGCAGTAGTCGAGGCAAGACATGAATGTTGATTGCATGAGGAGTTCAATCGCTTCTTTTGTCAGGAAGGGGCTGATCCGTCTGGTTGTTGTGGCAATGTGAGCGGAGAAGTTCAGCAGTTCATCAAGGACTACATCTAGTTTCTTGGCGGTCGGGGACGAAGCCGCGGCTATATTCTCCACTGTGATATAACTGTTGGTCAGCGGGAAGGCAAGTAGTGTGGCAGTGAAAGGGTTAACTAACGGGGAGGATTTGGCCGGCAGGTGAAGAGGCCCTGAGAGGGTTAGGTCCATGCCTCCACCTCAGGGAGGGGCAACTGGCGGCCCGCGGGCCGCATGCGGCCCTCACTGACACTCCATGCGGCCCCAGACCAATATAAAAAAAAAATATATATATATACTTTTTTTTTTTTTTGCATTCGACTAAGAGGTTGGCAGTCGACTATGGCTCCTTTCGATCGATTAGTCGACTATTCGACTAATAGGGGTCAGCCCTAGTGTGGACATATTCAACACTGTTGAAAGTGCCGTGCAGCAATATGGGGGGTTTGATAAACTGTCCGCTGTTGTTACCGATGGAGCACCCGCAATGAAAGGAAAACACACAGGTGCATTATACATCAGGTAAGTTCGCTAACATAATTTCCATCTATTGTGGGTCACTAATAATCAGGGGTGCAGTGGTCATGCCACGCGGTACCACGCCGTCCCAGCACTTTTCTGAGCAGAAGTACGTGCACGGATGCACACAAAAATGAAATGTTATTTCATCTGATGCAGATTGCATGCACAAACATTGAAGTTGACATTCCTTCTATTGTGCGCCAACAGGAGAGACCACAAGTGTCTCATTAAAGACGGAACCATTATTGACCCACTGTGGGGGAGGGTGATTGGTCAATGGGAGGCACTCAGGAATGTTTTGTTTAGTAGCAGGATAAAAGTTTATACATTTAACTAAATCATTTATTATTGCACTTTTGATTTACTGTTGTGAAATGCAGCAGGAATGCTGCTTTGTGTTTGTTGAGCAGTGGGCTTTAAGTTCATACATTTATTTTAATAGAAGCCTTAATTATAATTTGTCACTTATATATTCGGGTTACACAGCAATACTTTAAAATTCTGCTGTATTTATAAATTCATAAAGTTGAAATTAAGCATTACTAAATGCGTTTTAAATGGAATAAAAACAAAGTTACAACTAATTATAATAGTTTATATGCCTTATTTATCACATCTGTGACTATTATGGGCTATTTGAGTGATGGGGTACTACTGGCGGGACTGCCGATAAACAATGCGGCCCCCCAGATTGATTGTGGAAATTTAGTGGCCCTCACCATATACAAAGTTGCCCACCCCTGCTCCACCTCAACTTCAACCTAGGGCTGGGCGATATATCGAGTATACTCTCTCGCGTGTTCTCGCTCTCTCGCTCTTGCTTTCTCTACATTCAATGATTTAAAGTAGCCAAACATTACAGTATAAATACTAACTGGATAGTTGATGATATAAACATTTAATTTCATTATCTGAAATATTCTAAGTCTGCTATAAGCCATTATCCCTTTGTGTGCGATTATTATTGTCTCACAGTGTGTATATATATATATACGTGTGTGTGTGTGTGTGTGTGTGTTTGGCTAAAGTGGATAGAATACGCAGTACTGTGCAAAAGTAGGTCGCTTTCACATATAGTTTTGGTGGACTCGGTGCGGTTCTGGGGGTGAAGTTGCAACATTGTTGCATTCTTCATTTGGTTCGCCTGCTTTCACACAGATATCTGTCAGGCGGACCGAGACCTTCTGAACAATGTCACGCGGTCGAAAAGGGCGCTTGTCTATTGGACAGTGGAAATGTGTGTGTGGCTGCGATCCAGTGTGTGCGCGCGCGCGCGTGTTTGTGTGTGTGTGGACTGCGAGTCCTCCAGATCAGCGGAGCCGAGTTTTGACATGGCATTGATCCATTGTTCTATTGAAGCACATTACCACCATCCTCTCGCTAAACAACTTGTAGACCACAGTGTTTTTATGAGTGCCCACAAGTAGCTGTTTTATTAATAATATAATAAGCCGCGCGCCTCGGTAATAATAATAAGCTGCGTTTTTTCTTCCTTCTTCCCAAGATGCACAGATATATAGATAGATAGATAGAGAGATTAGATGCAGTGTGCTTGTTTTGCAGTGAGTGCTGCGAGCAGTGGTAATAATAATCACTTCCTATATTTGGTTCGCGTTTGGTTCGATGAAGCCGGACCGAGACCTACGTTTTCAGGCGGACCAGAGTTCGACTGTTTGGTCTGCGAACCGAGTTCGACGCGCATTCACACAGACCCGAAAAACCGGACTATCGAATTCTGGTCCGAAAGTCCGGACCATACAGCCCCTGTGTGAAAGCGACCTTAGGCACCCAAGAGTTTTTATATAAATAGTCTTAGATGTAAATACGTTTTTACGTGTGTCAGTAGACTACTCTTAGTACATTTTCATAAAATTATTTTTTAAAGCATCTTCATGGTTTAATAATGCAAACATATGTTGCAGGGACTTATTATAATCATCATATTGGCGTGACTATGCATCAAAGGGTTAAATCGAGCATTTTTAAGTGCTTTAGAGGAAATGTCAAAATATCGTGAAATATATCGTGTATCGTGATATGGCGAAAAAATATCGCGATATCATTTAGAGGCCATATCGCCCAGCCCTACTTCAACCCCCCTGCAGTCTACTTCTTTTTGTAGTTCAACGGCGGGTTGGCATCCAAAATTGTTGCATTACCACCACCTTCTACTGGAGTTATTCGACTCCTACAATGTCCGGTTTACCGTATTTACTTGAATGTATCATCTTCTTTGGAAAATATGAAATACTACTCTACACCACTACATTATATTACACAAACTACACAAAACACCCACTACATACAATAATAATCCCTTCCCACCAATTTCCCACTCTGCACACCTTCTCCTTCTCCTTCTCCAGAAACTCCCACAACACTCAGAAATGTCCTTGCTGCATCTACAATTATGTAAATTCTCTCAGATTTTCTTTCTACTCCAGCAGCACAGTTAACTACTGTTGCCAAAAAGGACAAACACTTCACCTGATCTTTACAAAAGCAAAACTCAGCATGCTTCCCGTCTGATTTGTCCTCCTTAGCTTCTTGTCTTACATCATAATATTTCTTAGTTACTTTACTTACTTCCTCATGCTTAGGTCTCTTCTCAGAACTAACCCTGATTATGTCTGCCTCCCTTACACTCTGGACATGTAGCCTCCCATGCTGAAGGATTTCCTCTCCAAAGAATACACTCTTTTTCACAGTTTCACTCTTCACACTCGTTCTCCCCACAGTTACCACATGGTGGCTAAATCACTCCTGCCACGTACAAATACAAATAGTATTTCCAATAACTATTCTTACATTGCAAACGTTTGGGGACAAGAACTGTCAGTCACCAGTTTACACTTGTTAAATCTTCATTCTATAGCTGTCAATTACCCCTTTATACATTAAATCTATTCATGATTCTATAGTTGTCAATCACCCCTTTACACTCATTAAACATATTCATTCTATAGCTGTCAGTCACCAGTTTACACTAATGTAATCTCCTTGTATCCACTTTGCATGAGACTCCATCAACAACACCTCTTTCTTGCTGAGCGGAAAACACGACACTCTAGTAACGTTACAGTCCCAGGTCTATGACCGTAGTACGCATGGGTTAAAAGCATTTTGCGTTTAGTCGAACCACAAGGCATTCTGGGTGTGTTCCCCACACACCATAGCATCTATCCTCTCCCAGGTCTACACTGTAGGTAATTTTTTGTATTTTATTTTTTTATTATTTTTTAAACAAACGCATAAACAAACATGACAACACACGATTAGATATACAAGCATTGTTAACAGTGCACATCAAATTAAATCACCGTTTAAATAAATGTCTTATACAAGATATGCCCCTAATACCTGCTATCTATTCCCCTACACACATATGCTCTTGCTCGCACCCCCACCCTGGACCCCCCAATGGAAAATCCATCCATTATCATTCGCTCCTAACCAGACACTACCATTATATGCACTGTAGGTAATTTATAGACCTGGTAACCAGCTAGCACTAGCACTCCAGGGTCTCAAATCAAGGCAACAGTTGTGGAGTATTGGAAAACTTTATCAGAACAACTGATGATACCCAGTCCTGCTCTTATCTTGGATATCTAGTATTACACACTCTGACCGCGTTCTTAACTGTGTGTGTGTGTGTGTGTCACGCAGGGGTCCGTGGAGCCGATGCAGATTGACGCAGACCCCCAGGATGACCAGATGAACGCCCCAGACATCAATTATGTCGTGGAGAACCCAACACTGGTATGGATCACACACGCAAACGCACGCACACAAACATCTAATGACTTCCATCTATGTAGTAGAAAAAACAACATTGTGTTTCCATTAGGGCTGTCAAATTGAGCGGTTAATAACACGTTAACAAAATGCGTATTAACGATGTCACAAATTCTGATTCAGTCATACCAGTTCATATATCAAGAAAAATAAATGTAATTTTGGTGACAAATGTCTGAGTACATTTTAATTACCGACATGCATTTCTTGTATGAATGTGTCTGTCCCCCAATATGCCCAGACAATGAATATAACCTCTCACATGGTACTGTGTGAGAGGGGGAGAGAGAGAACTTCAGTTTCACTGTACAAAAGTGTATTAGTTGGTAAAAGATTGGCAAGAAATTAACACTTTGATCGCCATGGGTTAAATTCATAATTTACCATCCCTCGCCAGCTCTATTTGTCTATGGAGAAGTTCCCCTTCTTTGCAGGGCTATAACTTTTTAAATTCTATTGCTAAATTGCCATTATTATGGCCCATTCAATGTCCTATATGTATTGTTCAGGCTGTAGCAACGTTAAACTTTTTCATTCACATATTCATACTAAAATATGGTCTAAAGTATAAGTATGTTTTTATCGTTTTCTGCAGCTTTCTCCAGAACTTGATTTATAGCTCCAAATGCATTATATTGATGATGAAATACAGTTTGATAGCAATCGGCGCGAGATAAAAAATGTCAACTGGACGTGGTTCTAGAAGTTACTACGTGTCATCTGATGATGACCGGATGGGAGGGGGATCGTTTATAATTCCGTGGGCAGCGTTAGATGATTCATCCAGAGTGGGTCATATGTTCATCATAGCAGTTTATATGGAACACGTTAGAATATAACGCTGAATCTTACCGTGGCTTCCTCGCGCCGCTGGCAGATGAGCGTGGAACAGAATTTTTTCTATTATGGGATGGAGAAATGCCCGATCCATTTCCAGGTTGTATAATAGTATATACGTCCAAATCATGTTGTTTTTTCGAGTTATTTGCACCGATCGATGTTCACTGTCTCAAGACGGAGTCTCTCTAACGATAGCGAGTGCCCGGACCACATATGGATGAGCACTACCGGTTCAAAGGCTCATTTCCGGTTAGCGATCTGCCGATCGGCCACCAGATGGCGCTCTTGAACCGCTAGAGAGTTGAGTGGAGCTTTGCAGTGTGTCTCAGGGCTCCGGAGGGGAAATATGATTTCGGTCACAGATTTTTGAAATATTGACATCAAAGACGAGTTACGGCGTCTTCGGCAGAATGAGCATGGCTAGGAATGACGTCTTAACTCGTCCCCGGCGATCATAGTGTTAACATTGAACTCCATTCGGTCTATTGTTGCGATGCATTGAGGTCCATCGTTTGGTTTTAGATTTACTGCTTAAAAATACAGCAAAAAAACGTCAAACACATGGTTAGGGGACCTCAAATACCTATATTAACTTGTTGAAAAGGACTAAAATATGTGTCCTTTAAGACTTATGTTCATAGGGTCATTGCATATACTCAAATGCAACACAGAAGTGTATCAGTACTTTTGGAACATTTTCATCACATTTTAACAATACCATGATAATACCAATAACTGCTGTGATCATTTCCACTATAATCGTGATATCATACCATTACATCTCTAGTTGGGACAATTTCAACAACTTCAGGGTTTGACAAATAAGTGGCTCAGATTTTATGTTCAGGTAATATGAAATGAAATAAGTTAAATGTAATTACATCTAGGGATGGGTATCAAAACCCGGTACTAATTGGTACCAGGTCCTTATTGATCAGTGGGGGGGGGGGGGGGGTCACAGTGGTCTCATGACTAGTGGGGGAGACTGGAAGCAAAGAAACTATAAAAGAAGGAAGGGTCATCACGTCAGAATACCAGCGTTTTATGCTCTGCTTGATGCCAGTTCTATTGAAGCCTGTATTAAAATCAAAACATCTACAAGCTATCTGAGGAAATAGACATCAACCAATATATCAATTGTTAGCTAGTTAACAATGTAGCAAATTGCAGATGATTCTGACATACAAGGTAATAACCTGTTTAAATGACGGGTCTTAAATGAGGAGATGGCGATCCCATTCAACTCAATGTCGGCCAAACTGAACGTTTTCACACTTGGCACCAATGTGACATGATGACTGATGACCCTTCCTTTTATAGTTTTTACCTCGTTCAGCGCCAATCACGAGAAAAGTCGGGTTTTAATCGTTATTTCTTTTATTAGCTATATCCATTCATTTTTTTTTTTTTTTAAACTTACATTTTTTATTAACAGTTTTTAGACAGACAGCACTTACAAAAAATAAATAATGAAAAATAAAGAGACTAGCATCACAATAAAAACAAAAAGAAAAAACAGTGCACATAAATATTTACATGGGTATCACATGGTTAGTTGTCTGGTTCCCCTACTGTTGTTTTCTAGGTATTTGATACAAAGGCTGATTGTGTATCTCCCTTAAACAGGCATAAACAGGTAATTCCTACTCAAAGATGATAAATGCTGACTAAGGCTTGTATGTGTGATCTGGGTCCAGAGACCCTCCTTGAGCTTCTTTCTTCCCTTATCCTTCGTCCTTTCTTTTTTTTTCTCTTGTTTATTAACTTTCACTTTGCCTTTTGGTTCACCCATACACAAACCACATCATCCCTGAATATTTAATATCACACCGTTAAACAGACATAAATAATAAGGTATAAAAGCATTCAGCAATTGTAATATCCCAAAAACAAAATGGAAAATACTAACTAAAGCACAGGTGTGTGACATGGGTTCATAGACCCTCCTTGAACATCTTTCCTCCTTTACCCTTCGCCCTCTTGTGTTGCATTTGGTTCTTCCTCTGTGATGTCGTTCTCGTTCCTTTTATAATCCTCCCACTTTCCCCATCTTTCCCCAAATTTCTCTTCCTGTAACCTCAGCATGTGTGTTATCCTTTCCATATCCTGTATTTCTTCCACTATTCCTACCCATTTTGCTATTGTCGGTGGGTCTTCCTTGTACCACAGTCTCGTTATTGCTTTTCTGGCCGCTATCAACATTATCTTTATTAAATATTTGTCCCCCCCTTGTATTCCCTCGTGTGTCAGGTCTCCTAAATAAAGCACCAGTCCTGTTTGTGGTAGCCCGTATCCTAATATTCTGTTCATTGCTTCCCCTATCTCCTCCCAATACCCCTTCAGCTTCTGACATCCCCAGAATATGTGCGTGTGATTTGCCCCCTCCTTCCCACACATCCTCCAGCATGCTTTTTGTGTTGGTGCATATTTTCCCTTCAGCTCTGGGGTTATAAAGAATCTGATTATGTTTTTCCATCCAAATTCTTTCCATATTCTCGATCCTGTTGTTGAATGTTGTACCTCGCATATGTTCCCCCATTCCTTCCCTGTTATTCCTATCTCTAGTTCTCTCTCCCATTTCTCCCTTATATAATCGGTCGTGTGTCCCTTGCTGGTCATTATAGCCCGGTATATTGCTGATATTACTCTTCCTTGCCCCCCTTCGTATGCCCATACTATCATCTTTATTATTCCATTCTGTTCCTCGTCTTTGGCCCCCATTATTTCTTTGTTGTAGTAGTCTCTAACCTGTAGATATCTGAAGTGGTCCCTGTTTTCTAGTCCAAATTTCTCCTTTAATTTTTGTAGTGTCTGCATTTCTCCCTTCTCTATCATTTTGCATATCGCTGTTGCCCCCCCCCCCTCTCCCACCTTCTGAATCCATGGTCTAACCTCCCTGGTTTGAATCTCTTGTCATGTGCTACCCATCTCAGGACCCCTGACTGCTTCTCCAATTTGTGTGTTTTTACTACTCTGTTCCATATGGTCAAGGTGCATTTGGTGATTGGATCTAATAGTCCCTCTTTTTCTTTAAATAGTTCCCTATCTCCCACCAGAGCTTGTACCTTGTATCCCTCCCCTTCTTTTTCAATGTCTTTCCATCTTGCCTCATAGCTGTCGTTACACCAGCACGTCACTGCTCTCAGTTGTGCTGCATAGTAATAATCTTGTAGGCTGGGTACTGCCATCCCTCCCTCTTCCTTTGGTAGTTGTAGTGTTTTATATCTGACCCGTGGTCTTCTCCCCGCCCATATGAACCTCGATATCAGTCTGTCCCACTCCCTGAATTGATTCTGTGGTATTTGTATCGGTAGTGACTGGAATAGGTACAGTAACCTTGATAGTATGTTCATTTTAATGACCTCTATTCTTGAATTGAAGTCCAAGGGCATTACTGTCCATCTCTCTAAGTCTCTCTTGATGTTCTGATTTATCTGTGTATAATTCGCCTCAAACAGTTTCTCCACCCCTCTCGTGATGTTCACCCCTAAGTATTTAATCTTGTCCATGTCCCATCTTATCCCGTACTGTTCTCTAATTTCCGTCGTTGGAGAATAGTTCCATGCTAAGGTCTGTGTCTTTGTCACGTTTAGTTTGTATCCTGAGTAGTGGCCATATTCCTTCAGTAGATCCATCAGTGCCGGGAAGCTCTTTTCTGGTTGCCTCATGTATACTATCACGTCGTCTGCAAATAGGCCTAGTTTATATTCCGTTCCCTTTATCCTTACTCCCTTGATGTCCTCGGTCTGTCTGATCAGTTGTGCCAGTGGTTCTATGAAAACGGCGAAGAGCGTCTGTGAGAGACAACATCCCTGTCTGGTAGCCCTCTCTAATCTGATTCTATCCGTCAAGCTGCCATTCACCTTAACCCTCGCTGTCGGTTCTTGATATAGCGCCTTGATCATCTTCATCGCCCTCCCGTTCAGTCCGAACCTCATCAATGTTTTATATAAAAATGTCCAGCTCACACTGTCGAACGCTTTTTCTGCATCTAGGCTAATCAGTACCGCGCTACCCCCTTGTTTTTGTATCTCCTCTACTATGTGTAATGTCTTTCTCACGTTGTCCTGTGTCTGTCTCCCTTTAATAAATCCAGTTTGATCTTCATCTATAATGTCTGGCATAAACGTCTCAAATCTTTTTGATATTATCGATGTATACATCTTGTAATCTACGTTAAGTATGGACACAGGTCTGAAACTACTACATAATTCCCTATCCTTCCCTTCCTTCGGTATCGTGGTGATTATGGCTTCCTTCCACGAGGGGGGCATTTTCCCCTCTTCCATCGTGTGTCTGAACGCCGCCCCTAACATGGGTGCTAATTCAGTCCTAAATGTCTTGTAGAATTCCGATGGGAATCCGTCGCTCCCCGGAGACTTGTTGTTTTTAGCTCTACTAATTGCCTCTTCCAGTTCTTGTTCCGTAATTATTTTATTTAATTCTTCATTCTGTTCTTTCCCTATCGATGGTAACTCTAGCTTCTCCAGATATGTTTCTATTTCCTCTTCTCCCGCTGCTTTTGGCTGTGTGTATAATTTCTCATAGTATTCTCTAAATGTCCTCTCTATTTCAGCTGGGTCCCTCAATATTTCATTAGTCTTTGTATCCCTTATTGTGTGTATCGTGTTCAACTTCTGTTGCGTTCTAATTCTCCTAGCCAACAGTCTGGTCGCTTTTGGTCCCCCTTCATAGTAAGTTTGTTTCATGAACCTCGCTTTCTTTTCTATTTCCGTCAATAATTCCCTATTTATCCTGGCCTTTACTTCTTTGATTTCTCCGAGCGTTTCCTGTTCTTTTGATATCTGGTTTTCTCCCCTCTAGCTTCTTCAGCTTCCCTATCAGATTGTGATATGTCTCCGTTCTGGCCTTCTTCAGCATTGCTGTTTTTTCCATCAATTTCCCCCTTATCACTACCTTCAGTGTGTCCCATAGAATGTTTGGGTCTACCGCCCCGTTGTCATTTTCTTCCTTATATCTGGCTATCTCCTCCTTGATCTGACTCACCACCCCTTTGTTATTTAATATTCCTACATTTAGTCTCCAAATCGTGTTCCTCCGTCTCCCTTCTAGATCTACTGTCAGATATATGGCACTGTGATCCGATATGTCCGCCACTCCTATACTGCTCTCCCGTGCCCTGTAACTGTCCCCCGTCGTCATCAAAAAGTAGTCTATTCTCGCATATGTCACGTGTGGGTGTGAGTAATGTGTGTATTCCCTGTCCATGGCGTGCATCCCCCTCCAAACGTCTGTAATTCCCATTTCCGTCATCTGAATATTCATATATCTACTGATGGGTGCCCGTCCTTTTCTAGTACTCGTGGTGTCTAGGTCGTGATTCAGTACTACTTCTAGTTCCATCACTATCATATCAAAAATAGTCTCATATAAATCCCTCTCACTCTCTGGGGGTGCATAAACATTTACTAACGTAACCATTTGGCCCTCCATTTTCCCCTTCACCAGAACAAACCTTCCCTCCTTGTCTCTTACTTCCTTGATCAATTCAAATTTGACTGTTTTTGATTAACGTGATTACTCCTCTCCTCGGGTTTTGTTCAAAGGAACTATAGTATGCATTTTCATATCCAAATCTCTTCAGTTTCTCATGACCCTGTGCTACCAAATGTGTCTCCTGCAGAAAAATCACTTCCATCTCACTTTTTTTACATTTCAACATCACTTTGCCCCTTTTTATCGCATTATTCATTCCATTAACGTTTAACGACATCATTTTTATACCTTTAACCCTTGTCATCTTTCTTCTTCTTTCGTCTGTCAGTCCCCCCCATGTCACACTCATTCCCCCCTCCGGTTGGAGCCTCCGCTCTCTTCACCGAATACATATAATGATTAACATAAATAAAAAACATAAACTTTACATAAAGTGCTCCCAAGGCGTTCGGGGGGTCCCTGTGTCCCCCCCTGTCCCCTGCTGGTGGGTGAGGGGTAATTGCCCTCCTAGCGAGGGGCCCCCTCCTGACGGCTTGGGGGTTTGAAACCCTTGCCCCCAATCGCTCGTCATATTTGTCCAGCTTTCTTACTGTTTTTTTTGCTTTCGAGCTCCTGGTCAAAAGCGCTCTGTCCTTCCTTTTGATCAAAGACCCTCTTTTCTTGGTCCCTCTCAATGTGACTCA
Organism: Notolepis coatsorum; assembly: GCF_963971535.1. Lineage (NCBI taxonomy): Eukaryota > Metazoa > Chordata > Actinopteri > Aulopiformes > Paralepididae > Notolepis > Notolepis coatsorum. The sequence goes on along the minus strand of NC_140178.1, from coordinate 61,316,984 downwards.
TATGTTTCATTGTCCCTCCTTCCTCCCATATCCGTGTGCGGTGTCTCCCGTGTACCCCTTATTACTTTCTTTTCCTCTCCTCTATTTTCTATGTGATGTCCATTTATCCCCTTAATCCCTCCCAACTGTGTTACTCACAGCGTGTGTCTATGTATCTGTTTCAGTATGTTCTGTGTCTCGCCTAACAAACCTAGTTATATTTCCATTTATTTCCTCCATCAGCTTGTGTATTATGTGTCCATGTATACGTTACGTTCATTTCTATATCCTGCCTCTACCTGGGAATGTGTGTTTATGCATATGTTATTTCAGTTTCTATACTTTGTCTCTATTTGAATAGTTTTTTCAATCTCTTGTGCGTGTACTCATCCGTTCGCCTCCTCCCGCCTCCTCTCCGTCTGGCCTCCTCATCCGTCTCCGTCCTCGCTCAGTCACGTTTCACCTCGGCCTTCTCCTCTCTCCGGTTTCGGTCTCCCACTCTGATCCACCTGCAGGCTCCCTCCAATCTCTGCTGCCAGCTCCGCGTCTGGTCCTCCCGCCTCCTTCCTTCTCCGTCCTCCGTCATCCGCATCCCTCGCCGTCTCATCTCTCGCTCCGCTTCTCGTGCCGTCGCGTACGTCGCCGCCCCTTCCTCCCAGTGAATCCTTAGCGAGGTCATGGGTGACTGGAATCTCATTCCGTTTTCTTTCAGGGTTTTCTTCAGTCCCGCGTAGGACCTGCGTGTTATCGCTACCGCTGTCGAGTAGTCGTGATCAAATTTTCCTTCGATTTCAAAGGTCTGACATTGACCAAACTTGATATGCATGACCTTGGTGGGCTCTAGGTCAACTCCTGAAAAGGGGGTCAATGTCAGACTTTGCAATCAAAAGTTAGGGGGCTAATAACCCTTGCCATAATTTCAGTGCGCCCCCTAACTTTTGATTGCAAGGTCTGACATTGACCCCCTTTTCAGGAGTTGACCTAGAGCCCACCAAGGTCATGCATATCAAGTTTGGTCAATGTCAGACCTTGCAATACACTGTAAGGCACTGTAAGGCTACTGTCCTGCCTCACTTCCAGTGATGAAGCTAAGCTATGCTAACGGAGCGTCTATTCCCAAAGCTAAAATGCACGCACAGAGACAAAAAAGGTATGCATCTTCTTGTCTAACTCCAGGGAAGATGTTAAATAAGCTAATTTCCAAAAAAAGTAGAGTTCCCCTTTAACCTCGAATCTCAGAAAGTTAATAATCACCGCCCTCGGAGGTCTGTCCGGTTGTGGTCTCGGAGCCAACGCCCTGTGGGCCCTCTGTATCTCCATTTTTTCCAATCCCGTTTCCTTCAGTTGTTCTTTGATAAGCTTTTCCACATATAGGGTCACCGATTCCCCTTCGACTCCTTCTTTCAGTCCCCATATTCTGATGTTATTTCTCCGTGACCTCCCCTCCATGTCCGACATCTTTGTCTCCATCTGTTCTTGTTTCTGAATCACACATGTTAATACCTCGTGTATCTCCGTGTTCCATTCCTCCGCGTGTGCCGTCCTAGTCTGTAACTCGGTCACGTTTCTGTCCTGTTCCGCCATCTTCTCCTCCACCCTTTTGATTTCTGTATTCATTTCACCTCTGAAGTCCTCCTGTTCCTTCCTCAATTCCTCCCGTAGCTTCCCAATATCATTCCTTATCGTGTCCGTGTTCAGTTTTATCGCCGCTGTTATGTTCTCCAGTATCCCGGCCTGCATGATCACGGCCCATCCTGGCATTCCCGTGTCTGCCTCAGCGGTACCTCCCCCTTCTTCCGCCTGGCTTTTCTCGGCTTCGCTTCGGGGATTCTGTTTCTTCAGATTCTCTCCTTCTCGTATGTTCTCCATTTCTATTTCCTTCACAATCGTTGTCTCTTCCTTACTTCTCGTGTGCATTTTCGGGTCTTTTTTTATCCGTTTTTTCGCTTATTTGACCAGGAGCTCTATCGCACGTGTGTTACCCGTCTGCTCTCATACCGGAAGTCTATCCATTCATTTTCATCCATCCAGCATGATGTTATCATTGGGAATGGGTCTGAGCTCGCAAAAGGGCAAATACCGCCGCCTACGCCTTCCAGCAGGTATTGCACTCTATTCGAAATGGTGTAGTTTATTTTCAGGGCCGAGCTGTGCGGGTGGGGTTTAAATACTCAGACGAGGCAGGGCTTTACAACGATGGCATGGAACAGTAACCCCGCCCGCCCGTTCCTGTGTAACGCTCGGTGATGTGGAACGGACCTCCACAAGCAGTATTTGGAATGGCGATCAGATAATTGGATTCTTTCTTTTGCATTACATCAGATACCAGTTAAGAACACTATATATAAAATCTTGCATTGATCTGATATTTCTTTCTACCCCGCTCTGTGTGTGGCTGTGTGCCGTTGGGTGGGAGGAGGTGGCGGGGGAGCCCCGCGGTCCAGGGCTCTTTTCATTCTTGCATGAGGAAGGATAATAATGATGATCTAGCGTTGATTTCAGGAAGATTCGATAAACGGGCGAAAAATGACAACGTGTATAGTGTATTCCACTAAAGGGCTATTATCGCGTCTTTTCCTGGAATTACTCTGAAGCACCCAAACTATATTCATATTCAAAACGGTATAAAACGGAAATGTACAGATGAAAAAACATCGGTACATTTAGCTTTTTTCCCGGCCCTTTTTTGAGGGCACTCCATCCACCCCCCCCCCCCCCCCCCCCCCACCCCCCTCTTCGGGCGACAACTTTATTATTTATTATATGTTTTAACTATTTACAGTACACAATTTAATAAAGTGTAGTAAAATATTTTTAAAATATATTTCATTGCCCTCTCGGAGGGGGGGAACTCAGACTAGACATTGACAAACAAATTACAACTAAGGACAATGAAGGACAAAAACTAATACACATGACAAGGGAAAGGGGGGGGCAGAGAGGGGAGTAAGTAAAGTAGCGGGTGAGGAGGGGGATTTAGAGAAGGGTGGGTTATGGAATGGATGGCTCACAGGTCAATCTCCTATGATTAGGAGCCTAGATTATCCACAAGCAATTCCCAGATGTTATTAAATTGTGAGAATTCGATTTGATCCACGGTTGAGATTGTTTCCTGTGATATGTAATTTGAGAGAAGGCCCAACCATTGCCCAGTATTCAAATTTTTTCTTGTCTTCCAGTTTAAGAGGATAGTTTTCTTGGCAACAGCTAGAGAAACGAGTAGGGGTTTGGTGTTCTGAACTAATAAATTGATAGCAGTAGTATCCCCAAGTAGACAGAGGGAGGGGGAGAGAGGAATGCTGCAGCTCATGGTGTATTGATGACGGAATTCCAGAAGTCTTGAACAGGTGGGCAGAGCCAGGTGGCATGGAAATAGTTGTCTGGGGTGTTGAGGGTGCAAAACATCTGTACATTTGACTGGAAGCAACTCACTGACAATCGACAGGTGTATTAGACCTGTTGTGAAGGGCCAGATTAAACCGAATATATATATTTATTTATATATATATATTTAATTGTATTTGTATATTCTCTAATATTCCCTGATATCCCTTGTATATTCCTTGTACAATATGCATTGAATATCCATTCTAGCCTACTGAACATCCCATAATAGTCTCCATTCTACTATTGGTCGAGACCTTGGTGCCAGGCTGCCATACCCCTCAGACCCAGTTCAAACGTACCGCTCCACATGTACGAACAAGTCCTAGTTCCGCGTAGGAATCTGGCTACCGCACCACTAATGGGACTATTTGTTCATAGTGCGTATATATACTGCGCTACTAAAGTAGGACTTTCTTTTCAGTCCAGTTTCTTACCCTCCAATAGAGTCACAGACGTAAAGCCTCCCCGCGACGCCACATGTGGGAGTAAGGCCAAGTTCGCCTACCATCGGTATTGAGACATCGTGTATATTAATATTTGAATAGTCATATTTGGCACTATATCGTCGAGTTGGACGTAGTCTATTAAGCTAATAATAGTCTGTTAATATATAGTGCTTCGTGCGGTGAGAATACTACCGTAGTCAGTACCCCATCGTTTCGGGCAGAGAACTGGCTGCTTACCCAGGGTGGTTGACCCTATGTGAAGCTGCACCCGAGGAGCCCCAGAGCCGACGAGCGAGTGGACCTGTATACCGGATTATTCTACCGACGACAGCCCGCCTTCCCAGGCACGGATTATGCTTTGGATACTTTGATTATTCCATGGATAAAGAACCCCGACACTGCCGTGTGTTGGAACCCCCCCCCCTGGAGAGGACGCAAGGTGAGGAGACGCTCTGCAAGACGAGGTCGCTTCACGTCTCTCCCCCGTGGACCGGAGAGAGCCGGCCCACAAAGAGTCCACCTGCTTTCATCTGTGGTCCAAGGATCGCCGGCGCATTGAACGGCACTACAGTGGGTTCACCTGGGATACCCTTGGCCGGACGAGGCAGCCGGATTCTACCCCCCCCCCCCTCCTACTCCTGTCGGCTTACAAGCGACCGGATTAACCCCCTCTAGTGTATCTAGTATAATCATTAAAGTATCATTGCTGTTATTCCTTAACTATTCCAGGTCGTATATTTGCCACCTGCGCCTTCAGAGATTGGACATTCTCTATTGATATACCGACGAATACTCCTTGCCATAAAAGTGCATACTATTTCAATTCATAAATGTAATTAAGTGATTAAGTGCTTATTCTACACACCATCGCTGTGTAGAAATAAAGACCTGTTTCTAATTCGTACATTTGTGTTGGATCCGTTTCATCTACGTGAGAGTGTTCATGATAATATATTTATGCCGTGTACTGGGTGGCCGAATATTAAGTACAAAGGTAGTGGTAGTAAGTATCATATCTAGTAATACAGTCAGGGAATTGTACCCCTCAGTTACAATTGGTCCTTCGAGCCGGATGGTAATTAGTGTAATATTAATATAGTGTTATTAATATTGAAATGGCCTATGATGAACACTCCACGAAACGATCCTCCTAACCAACGCCCGCAGCGCGAACGACGGCTCCCTCAGTACTTAGAGGCTTACGCTGTCAGTCAACAACCTAGTCTTCTACTAACAGTAAACGCGGTAAAACTAGAAAGTAAAAGTATGTCTAACCCCAACGCCCAGACTACCCCGACCATAGAGGCCCCTACGGGCTCTAATGTAACTGACCAAGTTCACGGTGGGGACCAGTGGGAACCAGACATGACTTCACATCCCGCCAGTACTGAAGAAGTAGTCCCCGATGAGTCCCGGGAGGAATACAACGCTACCGAGAGAGAACTCGGCACGGAAGAAGACTGGGAGAGCACCGTGGAGATAGAGCTCCAAGGCTCCGCAAGGAGTACCCCGAGGGAAGGCTCCCCTATACAACCGCCTTCTCCAGAGGCAGAGAGGACCCTACAGCAGGCCTTCCTCATCAGCCTGAACGCCGCTGCTGAACGCGACCGACTGCAGATCCAGCAGCGAAGCGAACACGAGCAGATACGTCTAGAAATAAGACTCATTCAGATGGAAGAGAATGTGGCCCGAGAACGAGCCGGTGCTCAACGGGACGCAGCGCGCGACAGACAGCAGTCGCAACTAATAGAACAGCTGATCAGACGGACAACACCCTCTCCCTCCGCCAGAGGCTCCAGGAACTCGTCTAGACACACCTCCAGGGCGGCATCCCCTAGCCGAGTAAACAACCCTGAACTTGACCAACAGACGAGGTCTATACCCCCCACAGACCACCTCCCCCCACCGGTCCAAGCGAGACCTAGCAACCGGGAAGGAGCAGCATATCCTGTGGAGAGGCTAAACCAGAGACTACAAGCACTGGATGACCTAACTGAAGACGAAGAGGAAGAGGAGGAGAACCACGCCCGAAGACAGCACAGTACTCTACCGGACCAGGAGGTCCGGTACAGCCCAGGCTATACTCCCGCGGAGCGGCGCTACAGACCCCCGACTCGATCTAGCAGACTTCCTGGCGAGAGAAGTCAGCAGCCTACGGCTAGATACATTCGGACGGAGCACCCCTGGCTCCAGAGAAGGAACCAGACGACTAAATGATGGAAGAAGATCGGTGACTGTGATGCACCAATCGGAGTCAGTACCGAGCAGCAGGAGCCACAGTACCCCCTCCAGAACGGAGAAGTGGAAGATAGTGTGCCCCTACTGTGAGAAAGAACACTGGCTAGCGCAATGTGACTCCTTCCCCAAGCTGAACGCGGAGGAAGCAGGTCAATGGATAAAGTCCAACAAGCGCTGTTTTCACTGTGCGCGCTCACACATGGCAGCCGAATGCCGCTTAAAGAAAAGGTGCACCAAGTGCGATGGAGCCCATCTGGACATACTTCACGACAGTAACAGACGGCGCCCTTCACCTGCACCATCCAGCCGCAAAGCGAGCGTCATGTACATCGATCCCGCCAGCAGCAGTGGAGCCCGAGTACTCCTAAAAGTAGTGCGTGTGACACTAAGCTACCAGAATAAAGTCCTGGACACTTACGCCGTCCTCGATGACGGGTCAGAGAAGACCCTGCTGCTCGCCTCCGCTGCGGCCCAGCTAGGGCTGCGGGGAAGCGAAACCCAAATGACAATTCGGACAATAAGACGAGATTTGAAGACGATAAAGGGCGAGGATGTCTCATTCTCTATCGCAGCAAGCGGCCAGCCTGAGCGACGGTACCAGATTGCAGACGCTTTCACCAGCCAAGAAATAGGACTGTCGCGGTACACATACCCCGTCGCCAAGCTGATGGAGAAATATGCACATCTGCGCAAGTTACCGATCCCGCTCATAGACAATGCTATGCCGACCCTGTTGATAGGCTCCGACCATGCAGACCTCATTGTCCCGATAGACCGGGTTCATACCGGACCCCGAGGCTGCCCTGCAGCAGTCGAGACCCGTTTGGGATGGACTCTCCAAGGCCCGCTCGCCAAATCTCTCAACCGAAGTACAGCCACTAGATGTCTCCACTCCCGAGTCACAGAGGGAGAAACCGCACTCCTGCAACACGTAGAGCGGCTATGGACCTTGGAACAAATGCCCTTTAAGAACGGAAAGAAAGACATTCGCTCTAAAGATGACATTTACGCCATTCACCTCCTCGAGACAGGGACCAAGAGAGTCCCGGTCAACGGCGTGTTGAGATACGCCACGCCACTCCTGCGGCGAGAAGGAATGCCTACTTTCCACGCCAAGACAGACGCCACAGAACGGTACCTGCTGAACACGGAGCGGCGCTTAGCCAAGAACCCCGCCCAAGAGAGTGTATACCGCGCTGAGATTGAGAAGCTCATCACAGCGGGACACGTCACAAAGATGGACATTAAAGAGGCTGACCAGACCACTGAATCGTGGTACGTGCCCCACCACAAGGTCCATCACAACGGTAAAGACCGCATAGTATTTAACTGCAGCTACCAGATCGGATCCCAAAATCTGAATAAAGAGTTACTGCCCGGTCCCACACTCGGCCCCTCCCTACTCGGCGTTCTACTCCGCTTCCGCCAGGAAAAGGTGGCCATCAGCGGGGACATTAAAGGAATGTTCCTGCAGGTGAGATTAGTAGAGGCGGACAAGCCCCTGTTACGGTTCCTATGGAGAGAGAAGCCAGGAGATGAGCACCCAGCCATCTACCAATGGGAAGTCCTCCCCTTCGGAACGACGTGCAGCCCCTGCTGTGCGACATTTGCACTACAGAAACATGTAGCAGAGGACCCAGCAGCGGACGAAGAGGTCCGACACAGCGTAAAGAACAGCTTCTACGTAGACAACTGTCTACAAAGCCTTTCAACCCAGGAAGAAGCCGAGGCTCTCCTGATTAAACTCCGCGCCTCATTGATCAAAGGCGGCTTTGATCTCAGGCAGTGGGCCAGCAGCGATCCGCAAGTACTGCGCAGCCTCTCCTCCGAGGACAAGGCAGCCAGCAGCGAGACCTGGATGGCTACAATCCCGGGAGAAGCCCAGGAGATGACCCTGGGATTGGTGTGGCGATTCAAAACAGATTCGCTTCACTACAGACACAAGCCCCTGACTACGGAGCAGGGAAGGCCGGCGGCGGCGCCGACCACCAGACGGAGTGTGTACACAACACTCGCCCGACAATATGACCCGCTAGGATGTATTCTACCGTACACCACCAGGGCAAAAATGATTGTACGAGCATTGTGGGACAAGGACCAGGGCTGGGACGACCCCATTCCCGCACACCTTGCATCCACCTGGAGAGAGTGGGAGATGGAGCTCCACTCACTCCCAGGCGTTAATATGCGCCGAAGCTACTTCCCACCCACTTAACCGAAGAGTTAACCGGAGAAACAGAGTGGCGCTACGTTGATACAAAACAGAACCCAGCTGACGTCATCACCCGGGGAATGCCCCTGGATGACCTCACCCATCGCAATGTCCACAGTGACGGCCCCGCATTCCTAAGACTCCCGGAAGGACAGTGGCCCATGCCTATCCCGAGGGAAGCAAGTCCAGAGGAGGTGGAAATTAAGAAGTCTGTGTTCTGTGGATTGAGCACCGTAGCCTCCACCGACCCTAACATAGACGATTGCACGTCCATAGAGAGTGCACAACAAAGAACATTCCTGCGGTACCACCCGGAGTGCAAGTCCCCCGCTGATATGTCAGCAGCTAACTACGAGGAAGCAGAATTGCTTCTACTGCAGCGAGCCCAGAGAGACTCGTTCCCCGATGAATTGGCCTGTCTACAGGGAGGAAAGCCCGTCCCATCCGACAGCAGATTAATTCACCTGGCCCCCGAGAGCGACGCTCATACCCTCATCAGAGTGGGTGGTCGCCTACGCAGAGCCCCCAATCTACCGGATGACATTAAATACCCGATCGTATTGAACAGCCGACACAAGGTCACAGAGCTGATTATAAAGAAATACGATGAGGATGTACATCACGCAGAAGTCCTAATGACAGTCCTCACGGAGATTGAGGGAGTATTGAACTCTAAGCCCCTCGGCTACGTCTCCAGCGATGTGGCGGATATCGACCCAGTTACCCCCAACACACTCCTGATGGGGCGGCTAGATCCTGCATTACCCCAGACAATGTACCGGCCTGAAGAAGCGAACGGCCGACGAATGTGGAGGTACAGCCAAGTATTAGCCGACAAGTTTTGGAACAGTTTCCTACTGCACTACCTACCGTCTCTACAGACCCGCCAGAAGTGGGTAAAGGAGAGAGACAATTTGACAGAAGGAACAGTCGTCATGATTATTGATCAATCACTGCCCAGAGCTATGTGGCCGGCCGGCCGCTTAAGCAAAGTGATCACCGGTGCCGACGGCAAGGTCCGAGCAGCTGAAGTGCTCGTCCAGGGTCGCACTTACACCCGTCCCGTGGCAAGGCGCATAGAACTGCCTCGACTCCCAGACACAATCGATGATGACCATGACCCTACAACCCTATGACTTTGTGAAGTTGACTGACCCCTACAGCAAACCCTTATGTGTAAATAGACAACGCGATTAATCTGTCTCTGTTTAACTGATTAGGTCTGGGACCTATTCAGGGGGTGGCTGTTGTGAAGGGCCAGATTAAACCGAATATATATATTTATTTATATATATATATTTAATTGTATTTGTATATTCTCTAATATTCCCTGATATCCCTTGTATATTCCTTGTACAATATGCATTGAATATCCATTCTAGCCTACTGAACATCCCATAATAGTCTCCATTCTACTATTGGTCGAGACCTTGGTGCCAGGCTGCCATACCCCTCAGACCCAGTTCAAACGTACCGCTCCACATGTACGAACAAGTCCTAGTTCCGCGTAGGAATCTGGCTACCGCACCACTAATGGGACTATTTGTTCATAGTGCGTATATATACTGCGCTACTAAAGTAGGACTTTCTTTTCAGTCCAGTTTCTTACCCTCCAATAGAGTCACAGACGTAAAGCCTCCCCGCGACGCCACGTGTGGGAGTAAGGCCAAGTTCGCCTACCATCGGTATTGAGACATCGTGTATATTAATATTTGAATAGTCATATTTGGCACTATATCGTCGAGTTGGACGTAGTCTATTAAGCTAATAATAGTCTGTTAATATATAGTGCTTCGTGCGGTGAGAATACTACCGTAGTCAGTACCCCATCGTTTCGGGCAGAGAACTGGCTGCTTACCCAGGGTGGTTGACCCTATGTGAAGCTGCACCCGAGGAGCCCCAGAGCCGACGAGCGAGTGGACCTGTATACCGGATTATTCTACCGACGACAGCCCGCCTTCCCAGGCACGGATTATGCTTTGGATACTTTGATTATTCCATGGATAAAGAACCCCGACACTGCCGTGTGTTGGAACCCCCCCCCCTGGAGAGGACGCAAGGTGAGGAGACGCTCTGCAAGACGAGGTCGCTTCACGTCTCTCCCCCGTGGACCGGAGAGAGCCGGCCCACAAAGAGTCCACCTGCTTTCATCTGTGGTCCAAGGATCGCCGGCGCATTGAACGGCACTACAGTGGGTTCACCTGGGATACCCTTGGCCGGACGAGGCAGCCGGATTCTACCCCCCCCCCCTCCTACTCCTGTCGGCTTACAAGCGACCGGATTAACCCCCTCTAGTGTATCTAGTATAATCATTAAAGTATCATTGCTGTTATTCCTTAACTATTCCAGGTCGTATATTTGCCACCTGCGCCTTCAGAGATTGGACATTCTCTATTGATATACCGACGAATACTCCTTGCCATAAAAGTGCATACTATTTCAATTCATAAATGTAATTAAGTGATTAAGTGCTTATTCTACACACCATCGCTGTGTAGAAATAAAGACCTGTTTCTAATTCGTACATTTGTGTTGGATCCGTTTCATCTACGTGAGAGTGTTCATGATAATATATTTATGCCGTGTACTGGGTGGCCGAATATTAAGTACAAAGGTAGTGGTAGTAAGTATCATATCTAGTAATACAGTCAGGGAATTGTACCCCTCAGTTACAAGACCCATAGCTTTAATATAAGATATATTTTAAGCACTCGCAAGTGAACAAAGCGCCCCATTGACTTACAGCGCTGGCGTAATAGCGCCCTCTAACGCATTAAGCGATGCCGCAGAATGAGTTAATATAGATTTTAATGTGGGGCGGCGTGGCTCAGGGGTAGAGCGGGTCGTCCAATGATCGAAGGGTTGGTGGTTCGAATCCCGCTCAAGCCCATGTTCATCCCACTGCCGTTGTGTCCTTGGGCAAGACACTTAACCTACTTGCCTCGTATGAATGTGTATGCATGTGAATGAATGTTGGTGGTGGTTGGAGGGGCCGTAGGCGATGATTATTCGCCACGCTTCCGTGAGTCTGCCTCAGGGCAGCTCTGGCTGCAATTGTAGCTTACCACCACCGGGATGACTGTGTATGCACGAATAATGGACTCTGTGAAGCGCTCTGGGTCAGTGAAGAGCGCTATATAAATCCAAGTCATTATTATTATTATTATTAATATGGATGCCCCTAATCCCATAATCTTTCTCTGGTCTGCATCTGTTTTGGTCTGCATCCCCTTAACAATTCTGTGTATTGAGCCGTACTGTATTGTACCCATTCTGCAATCTGTTAATAAAGTTTACAATCAATCAATTCAATCAATCCTCTCCCCGAGTGTAGGACCTGGAACATTACGCATCCAGCTACAGTGGCCTGATGCGGATCGAGAGGCTCCAGTTCATCGCTCAGCACTGCCCCCAATTCCGTGTCGAGGCCCTCAAGATGGCCCTCTCCTTTGTTCAGAGGACCTTCAATGTCGACACCTATGAGGAGATCCATCGCAAGCTTGCTGAGGCCACACGGTACGCTTAGACTGATATTGATCTTAGAAAGTGTAGTGTACCATGTGCCATGGTAGAGCCATGGAATCTTGTTGAATCCTTATGTATTGGTGTGTTGAGGGCTGACCTCAATTAGTCGACTAATCGATTGAAAGGAGCCGTAGTCGACTGCCAACCTCTTAGTCGAATGAAAAAAATATATATATAATAAAGATTGTAATTTAAACTTTTTTTTATCATTATTTCCAAAAGCAAAGAGGCCTGGAAGCGTGGTTAATGCTAATGGCGCACATACCAGTGAGGCTAACTGCCTAAGAAAACAGGCACAGAGGCACTGAAAAAGGATTTCACACGTGCGTGTGCTTTTCCACAGGGAGGTCCAGGGGATACCTGATGCAGTGCCAGAGGGCGTGGTGGAGCCCCCTCCCCTAGACACAGCCTGGGCTGAATCCAGCAGGAAGAAGGCCCTTCTCAAGCTGGAGAAGCTGGACACGGACCTCAAGAACTACAAGGGCAACTCCATCAAAGAGAGCATCAGGTACACCTGCCTGGTTTCGTCCGCTTGAACCCTGGAGAGTTTAGCTCCTTGGCTGCAGTTCATTCGAGTTGGTGTGAATACAGTAATCAAACTGTGGCCACAGCACCAAACATTACGTGTATATGTATATGCATGCAAGTTAAAAACTTAACATGGTCACATTCATTAATTTGAGTACATGGGATTCACATTCTCCAAAGTGGAGGACACAGAATTAGTTTCATCTCACCTACTGCCCAGCCAGCAGTCTCGCATGCACTTCAAAAGTGAACAGCATCATGCAGGGTTTCCGTTAGAAAATATTGGTGCCGGTCTCCTGTCCTGGAAGATTTCAATCTCCCGGACAAATGTGAGAAATTCCGGTCAGTTTATTGAGCTTAAAAACAATTGATAGGTAGGCTATATAAAGAAGACATCCTCAAGGCATGTAGATTTATAATATTTTAACTTAAAACTAGGCTACTTTTGCGTATACAGTCATTATATTCCAAATAAAATAAGTCCCTCGAGACTCCGTGCTGCTGCTGACTTGAAATCAAATAGGTGTCTGTGGGCAGTCGGCCCGACATTAAACAGCAGTTTGTTATAATCACATTTTTATGAGCTAACTAATTCCGTTATATTGTTTTTTTTTTTTTTTTCAACATGAAACAAAACATATATCACAAACGATACAATAATAATACATAAAAAGACTTCCCAAGACAATAACTTAACACCACATGACAAGACAATAACTGATACAGACTGTACAGTGATCATCCTACATGGACACTCGCTCGTTCTCCCCCCCCCCCCCCGCTCACCCAAGGACCTCAACATGAGTCACACTACATTACATTATTTTCTAACGTCATTAAGGCACATTTTCACATCCTCAAGGATGTCATAGGTAGGGATGCCCCCCGGACCCCGGTTTTAAACGGGAACCGGTACTATATTAGAAAATACCGGAGTATTTATAAGCTCCGACGTCCTCGGTACTGCTATCGATACTCTAGAGAAATTATTATTATTATTATTATTATTATTATTATTATTTAAAAGTTGCAAACGATCTATCCTCTCTCTGTCTCTGCACGAGAAGCGAGCCACAGCGAGTCATTATTACACACACTCCTCGCGAGTCGCTCGCTAGTAGTGCTACATACGGGTACTCCTTAATGAAAGTTCTCCGTGCTGAAGCGCGTTGCACACAGACACAGACAGCTCTGAGTCTGCATGCACCGTGACTCGTGATGGCGGATAGAGCGAAGCGTTCTAAAGAAAGTATGGATATACAACGCACGTTGCCACAAGTGCAACAAAACATTTGCCAGTAAGGGTGGCAATACGAGCAATTTATCAAAACATCTGTTGGCAAAACATGATATTAGTGTGCAGAAATGCGCGTATTCGACTGCCTTGCGCGCAGTGTTCCATCTGCATCCACGTCCACTGCCGCCGGTAAGCCAAGATACGGAGTTTCCTAGGCTAATAACGAATTATTACAAATAGGCTAATAAACAAAATAATTGTTTAGCTACAAATACTACAATCTAAACTTTTTATAGATCGTCAAGCTGAGGCGTCAGCCACCAATGTGTCCCAGGCCAGTGAGCCCAGGGCCACCACACATCCTTCCCTCTACCTCCCTCCACCACCCAAAGTCCTTTCACCCTAGCAGCTAGAGGAAGGATGCCAGAGGATAGGGTGAACGAGTGTCACAGTTCTGTTAGCCTTTTGCATTTGTTGTTTATTATAAAAAGTCTATAATTCAGAGTCAGACACATTTAAAACATTGTTGCTGCTGTTGCTGAAGAAATTATATTCATTTATTATATTTATTTATAAAGTTATATAAAAGAACATTGCTGCTGCTGTTGCTGAAGAAATTATATTTATTTATAATACTTATTTATAAAGTTGTATTTATAAATAATAAAGCAATGTTGATTCTGTTCTTAATTAATTGTCTTTTTTTTCTTGCAAAAAAAGAACCAAAAAGAACCGATAAGAGTATCGATAAAGTACCGAACCGTTAAGCAGTATCGATAAGAGTAGTAGTATCGATAAAATCCTAACGATACCCATCCCTAGTCATAGGTGAAGCGACTCAGACGAGGAGTCCGTCAATAACTTAAAAATGGTACAAAGAATGTAGCACTTGGATTGTACACAAAGGAAATAACATGCAATCACGCTCTACAGCGACGCCGTTGTGTGTGTGTGTCTTCACAAAACACATTCATAATTAGGGCTGGGCGATATGGAAAAAAATCATATCGCGATAACGATATGATAATTTTATTTTATTTCTCGATATCGATAATTATCGAATTGTTATAAGTATAAATTTTTTATTTTTTATTTACAACAGATGTATGTTTATTTTGCAGCAATTCTTTGTCATTGCCGCCATCTTTAGTGTTACATCCCCTCACACTCCAGTTCTCAGGCTGCAGCTGATTTAAAAGCTAAAGTAAACCGGCTTCTCTGCTGGCTGTGGCTCCAGAGGAGTTGAACAGTTCTGGCTCTGCTATTTTCGATCTTTTGGCGCTTTTTTGGTGGACAAACCACCGCACATGTGCACCGTGACGCGTGACTGGAGTCTAGTTCTGCTAGCACACATAGCCTACTGTGTACAGACGGTTTCAAACTGTATTTTAAATTAGAAAGCAAACAAAATAAATGGACAAGAGAAAAAGAAATCTGAATTTGGTCAGTATTGTCATTTGGACAAGCAAAGCCATTACTTTAAGTTGCAGGCAAGAAAGACAAGTCTGTCCACTGTCTCTGGTTTTAAAACTGCCCTGTTGCAGGTAAAAAAAAAATAAAAATAAAAAAAAAAAACGATTTTTCGATTTTTTTTTATTTCGATATTCGATATCGATTATTAAAATATATCGCGATATTTATCGTTATCGTTATATCGCCCAGCCCTATTCATAATATACACATTCAATCAGGACATGCTCCCGAGTTGCGTTCAGCTGTACCTAAACTACGCGGGACCGAACCGCTGGCATGTTTTAATACTCTTTTCCCCCGTCGTTTTGATTGATACATTCCACTGTGATAGCTTGAAGAAGTGCAAGACATTGGTAAAGGCTCGTGAAAAGGCTTGTGTCGTCTTTTAAAATAGTCAGAGTTGCATCGCTCAAGCTGTGCACAGAAGTCCTTTGGTAAACATGACATTGTAATATTTTTTTTTTTTAACACCACAGCCATACTGTCAATATAAAAAGAGGGAGATAAGTACATTTCCTTGCTTTCTTCATCCGTCAAAAAGGCACAGAGAAAGCAGCTACTTCTTCTTCATTGTTTGTTTCAGTAAAATAAAAAGAGAAAAAGAATAAAAAAATAAAAAAAATAAAATCAAAACAAAACAAATTCCCAAACTTATATGCGTTCTTTTAACTTTGCCACTGCAGCCAACCAAATTGCGATATTAGATTCCTTAACCCCTACAAATTCCGTTATATTGGACATTTGTATTAATTATATCAAGCGAAGAACTGAGAAATTTGGCAGAGAGTGACGGCAACATTATCGTGGGGTTCACTAAAATCTAAACGTTGTGTGATCGCTGAAACCAAAGACTATCTCCTCCTCCCAACGAAGCGATAAACTAATCCCAATAGTATGCAACTGCAGAGCCGCAGAGCCAGTTGCGCTCTCAGGTCCGGTCTGGGGACCGCTCAGCAGCGCCACCCACCCAGTGGCTGAATTGCCAATGGCTGAATTGGAGTATTGCACTGTGCGGGCACAACTGTGAGCTCTGCGGCTCTGCAGTTGCATGCTTCTCGCTAAGCACCAAGCCATTCTCATCAGCAAACCACAGGTCGTGAGGGAATTATTTTCGGAGATATTTAAATATGTCTGACTTCAACAGATTTCCCAGATAAAAAATATATAATATATATATATAATTAGTAAACTGTCGGGGGCATTTTGTCCATTTTCACTGGCATTTTGCCCCAAGCCCCCGTTAATTTCGAACCCTGGATCACACCATTCTATTAGATCGTCTCCAACATGGGGTTGGTGTCAGTGGCACTGCACTAGCATGGTTCTCCTATCTCACAAATAGAAGCTTTGCTGTCAACATCGCCAACTGCTCCTCCCCCTCAACCTCCCTCTCCTGTGGGGTCCCGCAAGGGTCCATCCTTGGCCTGATCCTGTTCTCTTTACATGCTACCCCTTGGTCCAATCATTCAGAAGCACAACATCTCTTTTCACTGTTATGCTGACGACACACAGCTTTACGTTTCCCTGAAACCTAACAACCAGTCTCTACTTAACAGTCTCATGTCCTGCCTGGATGACGTTAAATGTTGGATGGCACAAAACATTCTACAACTAAATCAAAACAAATGCGAAATAATCCTCTTCGGTCCCCCAGACGCTGTCACCACCCTTACCAACAGCCTTGGCAACCTGTCCTCCCTGGTCAAGCCTTATGTCAAGAACCTAGGTGTCATTTTTAACCCACAATTTAAATTCGACAGACAAGTGAACTCAGTGGTAACGGCATGTTTTTTTCCAACTACGCACCATTGCCAAACTCAAAGCCCTTCTCTCCCCTGCAGACCTTCAGAGAGTCATCCACGCCTTCATTTCATCTAGATTAGACTACTGCAACTCCCTCTATATAGGCATTAACCATTCTTCCCTGTCCCGCTTACAACTGGTACAAAACGCCGCTGCCAGACTGTTGACCAGAACCCGCAAGAGAGACCACATCACCCCTGTCCTTGCTTCCCTTCATTGGCTTCCAGTACGCTACAGGATAGATTTTAAGGTTCTCCTATTTGTTTTTAAAGCCCTTAATGGTCACCCCCCCTCCTACATCTCAGACCTCCTATCCCCCTATTCCAACACCAGGTCCCTCAGGTCAGCCGATCAGAGGCTCCCGACAGTCCGGAGGTCTAACCTCAAGCTTAGGGGGGGCCGTGCCTTTGCTGTTGCAGCCTCTGAATTGTGGAACAGCATCCCCACCTCCATTAGGCTTGCCCCCTCGATAGATGCCTTCAAATCTAGGCTCAAAACCCACTTCTACCTACTAGCCTTTCCCGTTCACTGACTCATGCCCTGTTTTCCTATGTGTTTGCCTGTGTGCCCTCCCATAAAACGGAGTGTGATTGTTGTCAATATGTATCTGTGTATCTACCCTCTGTACAGCACTTTGGTTGACACGTGTCATGTTAAATGTGCTATATAAATAAATCTGATTGATTGATATAAATATTTATATAATTGTTTGCTTTATAGACGAAGGTTGCAACATAATTATGTAATGTAATGTCGTTGGCTGTGTAACGGAGAGCAGCCGCCCAGGCAGCGCAGCTCCAGACTCGTTATTAATTTAATTAATTAATCCAATCCACTTTATTTATAGAGCACATTTAAAAACAACAACGTTGACCAAAGTGCTGTACAAGTCCCACAACATATGATAATAAGATAATTTTATTTAAATAAATGTCAAATTTTTTTTTGTCGAAGCTTCGAATTAAAAGCTAATCTTAGGCCCAGAAGCTTCGACGGCCAAAAAAAGCTTTGAAGGTCAGCCCTAGAATGCACTCTTAAAGCACACTATACTGTATAGGTAGGATCAATATTGGAGATCTCCATTGTACGCAAGAGGTGGCAATGTGCATTGTGCAGGTAGCACCACAGAGCAGGACACATTTGTCACCAGTGTCACCACCCAGGAGCTCAGTCACATACCTACAGTACAAACACACAAAACCAACAGAATTAATGACAACACTTCATTCAGGTAGCAGACATTCAGGGGACATGTGTGAAATGATTTCTAAAATACAAAGGGGGGGGGGGGGGGGGGGGGCACTCTCCCCTTCCCTCTGTGTGTGTGCGTTTGGAAAGACGATGAAGTCACTAGTCAGGACTCAGGACTGGAGTATATTATAGTAAACTGAGGATTACTGAGGATGGACAGATAATGTTGATATTCAAATATAAAAAAGTTTCGAGAGGAGTGGAAGTTTGAAGACAGACTACAATATGATGCAGGGGTGGTGAGTTGAAACACAGTGTGTGTGTGTGTCCCGACCCCACTTCTATGTTTCAATAAATTATTTGCATTTAAAACTATTAACGCTGACTCATTCCTTCAGTCCACTCAAAATTATGCTAATATTCCTTATGTTGTTTATGATATTAATTGAAAATAGCATATGAGAGTATTATATAGTAATAATAACACATGGCGATATACTAAAAAGCTATTTATAATTTTTGGCTGGGAAAAAATCTGCCCGGCTGGTAGTTTTTAAAATCTACCAGCCAAATGGCTGGTAAGTCAAAAAGTTAAGTTTGTTCCCTGCATGTGTGTGTGTGTGTGTGTGCCGCTCCAATTGCATGTCCAGTTCGTTGCATGCCGAATAAAGACTCCTAAAAGAGGTCTTGTATTATTATTATTATTATTATTGTAACTGAGGGGTACAATTCCCTGACTGTATTGATAAGTATGGTATCATTAAACCACTACCGCTTTATGTACTTTAACTACTGGCCACACAGTACATGATATAGATATGATGAACACTTTCCCACCATGAAACCAAGTCCACACAAATGTATAAGTCGAATATTTAATATATAGCAAAGGGTATATACAACGTTCACTTAATGACATTTATGATTTGAATGCACTTGTAAGGCAAATGAGTATTCGTAGGCAAATCAACATTGAATGTCCAATCTCTGGTTACGCAGGAAGCAAGTATACAACCTGGTTCTTTAGGGAACTATAGCAATGGTACTTAATGATTATAGCTGGATATACTAAAGGGGGGTCCTGCTGGTTGTAAGTCAGTAGGGGGGGGGGGGGGTTAGGAGAGCCGCCGGCGATATCCCATCTGGCCAACGATTTCTTGGGAGAATTCAGAGTGCTGAACACGGTGCCCACAGAACCTTGGTCCACAGATGAATACAGTTGGGCCCTCTTGTAGACGGTAGCTGCCGGTCCACAACGAAGAGACGTGAGGCGACCTCACTCGGGGTAGAGCGCCGTCTCACCTGGACTCCTCTCGGGGGGTAGTTCCAACACTCACCAGTGTTGGCTGTTATCCATGGCATAAATCAAAGCACCCAAAGCAAGTAGATAATCCAAGCCGTGTAGGGCTCGCCGTCGTCCGGGTAAGGTAATCCAATGTGCAGGTCCACTCGTCCTAGCCCAGAACTCCTCGGATGAAAGCACCACACGTGGTCTGCCCAGCCTGGTTAAGACTCTAGATAACGCGAGGAAAACGATGGGGGTACTGCTCACTTTATAACTCTAACCGAACGATGCACCATACATAATAGACTATTATTAACTTAATAGAAATACGTCCCACTCGACGGTATAGTGCCAAACTATGACAATTCAACTATTAATCCACACGATGTCTCAATGCCATTCTGAGGCCAAGTTGACCATACTGCACCACACGTGTATCGTGGGTGAGGCTTAACGTCTTGCCACTAGGTTGGAGGGTAAAGAACTAAGGGCTAAGGGACTAAAAGAAAGTTCTACTTTACTTGCGCCATATATATATGCGCTGTGAACAAATAGTACCATTCGTATTTCGCCAGACGTATTCCTACGCGGAACCGGGCTAGTAACGACATGTTCGTCGGCACGATTGAACTTGAACCAAGGGGCTTGGCTGCTGGCGCCAAGTTCTTGTCCAATGAGATAATGAAACTATTATGGGCTGTTAGTAGACCAAAGGGATATTCAGTGTATATGTACAAGGAATATACATGGGATATCAAACGATATACAAATACTATTAAATATATATCCATAAATAAATATATATATTCGGTTTAATCTGATCCTTCACAACAATTATTATTATTATTATTATTATTATTATTATTATCTGGGTGAGGTAGTGTGCCCTCCCATGCGTTACACTCACCCAATGAGAATCCTCGCTGCCAGGTGAAAAAAAAGGGGGGCTTACCGAGCCCCCTCCACCTCCAGGCCCGACAACCGCAAGCCACAACCCCGGAGGACCCACAGCCCGGCCCCCCCACGAGCCAAAGCACCACGCCTCTTTAGTGCCTCGACCCATAGAGACCCCGAACCGCGGCCCCCCCCAGTCCGAGCCCACGATCACCAGACCCAGACCAGAAGGGGGTCAGAAAATATACATAGGATCAACATTGAATGAAAAATAATAAATAAAACAAAAATACAAAAGACACCATAACCACCAACATACATGAATATTCGCTCGTTCTCCCCCCCCCCCACCCCCCCCTCTCGCCCCAGGACCCCAACGTGAGACATCGATATAATACCTTATTCAGTACTCAACTTCCAGAGTCATATGCGTTCTTTTAGTTTTTCCACCACAGCCAACCAGACCGCGATATTGGCTTCATTAACACCTATGACACGTGCAGTGGAAATCTCCAAATAAATAACATCAAGATAGGTGAGAATCCATACCTTCGGACATAACTTATCTGGTTGTATCCAGCGTGAGGCAATCACCTTTTTGGCTGCCGTCAGGCCAGCCAAGATAATAATAATAATAATAATAATAATAATAATAATAATAATAATAATAATAATAATAATAATAATAATAATAATAATAATAATAATAATAATAATAATAATAACTTTATTTGTATAGTACTTTTCATACAGAGGTTGCAGTTCAGTGCTTCACAACAGTAAAAATACAGGCATGGGTGAGCATAGCAGGGTATGGTAAATCAGTGTTTCACATTAGGATCTAGCATCCTAATAGGCTCTCTATTCAGTAATACAAATAATAAAGTAGTTTAAAATGATTAAGTTTAAAAATAGTCTAAAATTTTTAAAATAGAACGGACATACAACAACAGTAAAAGATTTAAATAGCAAGGTTACAGTAAAAAGTGTGAAAAATTGTTTAAAATGATTCAGTTTAAAAATAGTCATCAGTAAGAAGTAAAAAGTGTGATAACCGACACATGAATTTGATAGGCAGTGTAAGATAAAATTAGCATAGAAAAGTAGGCAGGGTAAGAATAGTGCAGGTAAGTCATTGAAATGCCTGAGCAAAGAGATAGGTTTTAAGCTGTCTTTTGAAGATGTCTAGCGAGTTGGCTTCCCTGATGTTTTGGGGTAGTTTGTTCCACAGTTTTGGGGCATAGTTGATAAAGGCTGCATTACCGATCCTCTTTTGACTGTTTCTGGGAGCCTCTAGTAGTCCAGCAGCTGATGATCGCAGTGTTCTTGCTGGCGTGTAATTTATTAGAGTGTTGGTGATGTAGCTAGGTCCCTGTCCATTTAGAGCTTTGTATGTAAGGAGAAGGACCTTAAAGTCAATTCTAAATGTTACAGGAAGCCAGTGTAAAGCAGCTAAGACTGGACTAATGTGCTCTCTCCTTTTGGTTCTAGTTAGCAGTCGGGCTGCGGAGTTTTGGATTAGCTGAAGCCGCTCTGTGGTTTTCTTAGGGAGACCTGTGAAAAGTGCATTACAGTAGTCTAACCGGCTAGATATGAATGCATGAATTAGCTTCTCAGCATCGTTCTGATTAATAAATGGTCGTACTTTTGCTATATTTCTGAGATGGAAGAACGATGTTTTCGTTACTTTGCTAATATGAGAATTGAAGTTCAGTTCTGAATCTATGATAACCCCGAGACTAGTGACCTCAGATTTGATCCAAGGGGTTAGTCCTCCTAGGTTCTTTATTAACGTTTCTTTTTTTAGTTTTGGGGCCGATAATTAGAATTTCAGTTTTGTTCTCATTTAGTTTCAGGAAGTTCTTACTCATCCATTTATTTATTGCCAGTAAGCAGTCTGTAATGGAGCTAATCGCTGTATCATTTGGTTCAGCAGATATGTACAGTTGTGTATCATCATCTACATTCTACATTATGTTCTCTGATGATATCACCCAGCGGTAACATGTAAAGGGAGAAGAGTAAAGGACCTAAGCAACTCCCTTGTGCAACTCCATAGTTGTTGTCGTATATATCAGACATGTGCTCACCTAGTCTAACATAGAATTTCCTCCCTCTGATGTATGTTTTGAACCAGCTTGAACCGACAAGGTTTTCAAGACGATCGATTAGAATATCGTGATCGATTGTATCAAATGCTGCACTGAGATCTAGCAGGATAAGGATGGAGATCTTATTCTCGTCAGAGTTTAGCCTGAGGTCACTGATTATTTTGGTGAGGGCAGTTTCAGTGCTATGATATTTTCTGAATCCCGACTGAAATTATTCTAAGATGTTTTCTTCAAGAAAGGAATTTATTTGAACTGAAACTATCTTTTCAAGTACTTTGCTAATGAATGGTAGGTTGGATATTGGACGATAATTTGCCATTTCATTACTATCCAAGTAGTAATGGCTTTACAACTGCTGTTTTAAAGGCATCTGGGAAAATACCAGTTCTAAGGGAAGTGTTTATGATATCTAGCACAGGGCTTGAAACACTATTAAACACCCGTTTGAAGAAAGCTGTACAAAAAGGCTTTACATGTACAGAGGCCGGCAATTGAGAAACCTCATTTAACAATAAAACAGAAGGCAAGGCCGGTATGGTTAAAGAGAAAATCTCTGATAACTGGGTGGTAACATTTCCCCAGAAGATCTCAACAGGAGGGCACTCCAGTACATATGCATATATGTTCCAATGGCACCGTCTGGACACAAGGTACATCGAGAGTCAGGCCTGAGACCCATTAGGTTCAATCGCCTGGGGGTCAAATAAGTCCTATGAACAAAATTTAGATGAATCTGTTGGTGATCTGGGTTGTGTGATGATAGCCTAATATTTTCCCAGACTGCATCCCAATCAAAATCTATATCCAACTCAGGGATATCCTTTCTCCAAATCATATCTAAGGGTAGGTCTTTATACGAGGCCGTAAGTAAGTGCCGATAAAAGTCAGAGACAAAGCCTCTTGATGTCTTTCTTAGAACCCTTTTTTAAAGAAAAAACAGGGAACATAGAACCCGGGGAACATAGGGATGACCCCCCCTTTCACTGCCATACAATTCTCCTCAGTCATGGTTGGATGGATTGTATGAAGGGATGGGGGAGTAGGACTGGTTGCAGGCTTTCAGCGGCAGGACAGAGGAACAGAGCGGCCGAGAATGGGTTATGTGTGTAACTTCCGTTATATGATTAAAGAGATGCTATTTTTATGAGTCAACATATTAGGTTATTTTATGTTGACATTGTTAAATTATATAATAGAAGACCTATTATGTCAGCCACTGCTTGTGGCAGAGAACCTTAATATTCAGATTAAAATATTTAGCAAATATAAAATCTCGAGTCACTGTCAATCATTTACATTTAGTCATTTAGCTGACGTTTTTATCCAAAGCGACTTACAAGTTCTGTATGACAAGTCATCAGGAAGAAAAGGGTAACCACTGCGCTCAGACAGGTGCGTAGTCCAATATTAATTATGCAAAAAAGGGAGGTGTCCTTTGAAAATAAAAAACAACGATATTCAGAGTGCGGTCCCTACCTCCCTTTTTTGCAAGTCATCAGGAAGGGCACAACTCTATCAGCTGAGTAACAATGTTCATCAAAGTGTTGAGTGCTACAGTGTAGGTTAGTTTATTAGGACAAGTGCATGACAATACGGTTAGTTAGGGTTAGATATCTTTATTTATTTTTATTTTTTATTTCAGATAATGGTTGAAGAAGTGCGTCTTTAGTCGATGGCGAAAGATTGGACGGGTTTTGTCTTTAGTCGGCGGCTTCTCCTTGATGACCCTCCCGGAGCTCGGATAGGAGTAGGTCTGAGGCGGCCAGAAGATGCAGAGTGTAGGGGTCTTGAGGGTGTGTAGTTGGAGACCATTGACCGGAGGTAGGCGGGAGCGGTTCCCTTTGCCGCACGGTATGCTAGGTCGAGGGCCTTGAAGCGGATTCGTGCAGCAATGGGGAGCCAGTGCAGGTCCCTAAGAAGTGGAGTGACATGGGTCGACTTCGGTAGGTTTGAGATCAGGCGGGCCGCTGCGTTCTGAATGAGTTGAAGAGGCTTGGTGGCAGTGGCCGGGAGGCCAGCGAGCAGTGCGTTGCAGTAGTCGAGGCGGGAGATGACTGTTGATTGGACGAGTAGTTGGGTGGCTTCTTTTGTCAGGAAGGGGCGGATCCTTCTGACGTTGCTCAGAAGGAATCTGCAGGTTCTGGTTGTCGCTGCGATGTGAGCAGAGAAGTTCAACTGGTCGTCGAGGAAAACACCAAGGTTCTTGGTGGTCGGGGACGCGGTCACAGCTGCATTCTCGACTGTGATGGAAAGGTCGGTCAGGGGGGAGGATTTGGCCGGCAGGTGGAGCAATTCTGTTTTGCTTAGGTTCAGTTTGAGGTGGTTGTTCGCCATCCAGGCGGAGATGTCGGACAGACAGGCCGAGATCCGCTCAGAGACGTGGATATCTGAGGGAGGGAAGGAGAGGAAGAGTTGAGTACAGGGTTTCCGTTAGAAAAAATTGTTGCCGGCCTCAGTGTCCGGTAGATTTCAATCTACCGGTCAAATGAGAGAAATTCCGGTCAGAGTTTATTGAGCTTAAAAACAATTGATAGGCAAAAGAATGACAACAAAACAAAAGAATGACATCATCAAGGCATGTAGATTTATAATATTTTTACTTAAAACTAGGCTACTTTTGCGTATAAAGTCATTATATTCCAAATAAAATAAGTCCCGAGACTCCGTGCTGCTGCCGACTTTAAATCAAATGGGTGTCTGTGGGCAGTCGCCCGACAATAATAAACAGCAGTCTGTTATAATCACATTTTTATGAGCTAACGAATTCCGTTATATTGGGCATTTGTATTAATTATATCAAGCGAAGAACTGAGAAATTTGGCAGAGAGAGACGGCAACATTATCGTGGGTTTGCGTGACGACTCTCTCTCTCTCCACCTCCCAACGACTTATTTGCGAGAGTATGTCGATGCAGAGCAGCAGATTCAGCTGTTATTGGCTCTTTTCTGGCTCTATCTGGGGACTGCACAGCAGCGCCCCCCACCCAACAGCTGAATTGCCAATGGCTGAATTGGAGTACTGCACTGTGCTGCACTGTGCTGCTGCTGCTCCGGCTCTGCAGCTTCACATGCACTCGCACACCCAGCACTAAGCTCTCGCTGACAACGTCGTTGTCATTATTAGAAGCAACGATGAAACAAATGTAATGATTGTTTCGTTCATCGCATAGGCTATTTAATTTTAGCCTATTTTAATACAATTCAAATAATCAAATTGTGCTTAGACTCAGGGAATTATTTTCACCGGTAAATATGTCGGACTTCAACAGATTTTGCCGGTCAAATACCGGTAATTACCGGCTAACGGAAACGCTGGTTGAGTATCGTCGGCATAACAATGATACGAGAAGCCATGAGACGTGATAATGTTACCCAGTGATTTAGTGTAGAGGGATAAAAGAAGGGGTCCTAGGACCGAGCCCTGGGGGACACCCGTCCGCAGGGGGCGGGTGGCCGTCAGGGTCCCTCTCCATGACACTTGGTAGGAGCGGTCATTGAGGTATGATGTCAGCCATGTCAGCACAGAGCCAGCCACTCTCATTCCTGCGAGGGCCGCAAGGAGGATCTGATGGTTGACTGTGTCGAAGGCTGCAGATAGATCTAGGAGAATCAGGACAGAGGAGAGGCCTTTCGCTTTTGCTAAGTGAAGTGCCTCTGTGACTGCAATGATGGCCGTTTCTGTGGAGTGGCCAGTCCGGAAGCCAGACTGATTAGGGTCTAGGAGGTCATTCTGTAAGAGATAAGCAGTAAGTTGGTTGGATACAGCACGTTCAAGTGTTTTAGAAAGAAAGGAGAGAATAGAGACAGGACGATAGTTGCCTATGACGGTGGGGTTCAGGTTTTTTTTTTTTATGAATCATCAAACATCAATGCAAAACTAGGCCTAGGGTATATGCAATTTTAGACAACTATTCATCAGCATGCAAGGTCATTGATTAATACCATGCTGTACCAAAAAAATAAAAAGGGTGCGACTAAATCATGTGCTGGTGCAACCAATCCATGTGCTGGTGCAACCAATTCATGTGCTGGTGTGACCAAATCATGTGCTGGTGCAACCAATTCATGTGCACTGCTCGTGCGACCAATTCATGTTCTGGTGCAACCCATTCATGTGCTGGTGCAACCAATTCATGTGCTGGTGCGACCAAATCATGTGCTGGTGCGACCAAATAATGTGCTGGTGTGACCAAATAATGTGCTGGTGCGACCAATTCATGTGCTGGTGCAACCAATTCATGTGCTGGTGTGACCAAATCATGTGCTGGTGCAACCAATTCATGTGCTGGTGCGACCAAATAATGTGCTGGTGCGACCAACTGGAGCCCTGCATGGTACGATGACACATAGTATTTATTATAGCCTCAGTTCACTCTTGGGTCTCTCAGAAGCTCCTGTCATTGATTGACCCACTGTCTTTCCTACTTCTCTCCATCTACCGCTTCTCTCTCTCCATCCTTCCTTCCCCAGGAGAGGACACGATGACCTGGGGGACCACTACCTAGAGTGCGGGGACCTCAGCAACGCCCTGAAGTGCTACTCCCGGGCCAGAGACTACTGTACCAGTGCCAAGCATGTCATCAACATGTGTCTCAATGTCATTAAGGTAGGGCCAACGGATAGCATCTC
>NC_140178.1:59351830-59434847 GCF_963971535.1 Notolepis coatsorum | reverse complement strand
GGATGAAGTGAGCGTGGGGCTGGCAGGAGGTGAGGGAGGGCAGAGAGAGAGGGAGGAGGCAGAGGAGGCGCAGCTCCACCTGCAGCTGAAAAGGAAGCTCCAGAGGAACCGAACCAGCTTCAGCCAGGAGCAGATCGACGCACTAGAGAAAGGTCTGTATCTACCCGAGGCTCAGGCTTCACCCAAGGCCTGTGTTTAGAAAATATCAAACTTGCACACACACACACATCTGAAGGTCCACTCAGTAAGATGATTGGTCGTTTGGAATGAGACCCGCATGCCATGTAAATTCAAGCCATTAAATTAAATAAAATAAAATACAATAAAATACAATAAATAGTGCTTCCTGAGCAGCACTCACTGCCATCAACATAATTAACAAACACTATGCCATAAGGGTTCAGTGCATGCTTGTTAGTAGATGGTATTAAACAAAAATCTTGAAAGTAGTTTTTGATTCTATTTTAGCAAAGTAGCTTGGGAATGAGTTCCATTCCATGATAGCTCTATAAGTCACAGAAGATTTGAGAAGGTTTGTCCTTGAATATGATTTGAGTCTACACAGTTCTCATTCCAAACGATCAAATATCTTACTGAGTGGATTGATTATGGACACACAAACA
Organism: Notolepis coatsorum; assembly: GCF_963971535.1. Classification (NCBI taxonomy): domain Eukaryota; kingdom Metazoa; phylum Chordata; class Actinopteri; order Aulopiformes; family Paralepididae; genus Notolepis; species Notolepis coatsorum. The sequence continues at coordinate 59,434,224 of NC_140178.1, read as the reverse complement.
ATGCTTTGACCTGCAATCTGAAACAAACTAATTCAATATTTGTATTTCCATCCATTAGGTGGATGTTTTAACTGAAGCACACTACAGAACATGAGGAACACATTGTTTTTAACTGAAGCACACTACAGAACATGAGGAACACATTGTTTTTAACTGAAGCACACTATAGAACACGAGGAACATATTAACATTCGTTTTGGTGACCCCAGTGGGAGTTGAACCTCTAACCTTAGCAGTAACCTGCACCGGAAAACAAACTAACCCCTAACCCTGGCAGTGTTAGTGCCATGCTCTACCCATTGAGCTACACAAGGAATGGAACCACTAACCTTGACAGTGTTAGTGCATTGCTCTACCCATTGAGCTACACAGGAAATGGAACCCCTAACCTTGACAGTGTTAGTGCATTGCTCTATCCATTGAGCTTTGAGCTACACAAGGAATGGAACCACTAACCCTGGCAGTGTTAATGCTTTGATCTACCCATTGAGCTACACAGGGAATGGAACCTGTAACCCTGGCAGTGTTACTGCCATGCTCTATACCCACTGAGCTACACAGAGAATGGAACCCCTAACCCAGGCAGTTTAGTGCCTTGCTCTACCCATTGAGCTAATAAATCTTGAGAAGCAGTAATGCAATGAAAATCTTCCTTTCGATGTCTGCCCAGATCTTCACACAGTATAGCACTTAAACACGAAGCACTGGAGTGAACATCCCATTGTGTAAAGTCACAAATATGAGCCCCATGGCAACCAGAGTTCATCCTTGTCAAAGTGTCCTTGAGCTAGGCACTAAACCCCTGCCAGGGCTGCTATGAAAAAGAGGCAGATGCTCTGTATCCATGGCGACTTGTACACAAAAAGCCACATTACACACTGCTGACCTCGGGCCATGGCCCTAATTCTTTAGGCATGACATGGTATGTCCTTCCCAGCACCAGTGGAACTACTGTCACTGCTGTGTGCTGGCAACCCAAAAGTTGACTAGATAATTTGTTTAAAGGGGAACTATCTTATAAATGGCCTTTTTCAGTGTTTAGCATTGTTTCCTAGCTATGTGAACTTATATTAATATGATCTATGTCTCTAATTCTCATATTGGCGCATTCTTCCAATTCTCCTCTCACAATATTCACCCTCACTGAACTGAGTCATTTGAAAATGTGCCTATATGTGATGTCATATAGTCACTGCTGCATGTTAATGTTCAGGCGGACGACGCCGCTGCACAGTGGTTTAGGAGCCCAGGCTCAAAACAGCTCGAGATCTTGAGGTAGAAAAATGCTGTTTTTGAGGACTTGATTAGAAATACAAAACAATGAATAAAAAAAATATATATATTACAGAGGTGTTCCATAGACTCACAGGAATTGTGTAAAAGTGCCCAAATAGTGAAAGAAATAGTAAAATAGTTCCCCTTTAATGATGGAGTTTATGTTGTAGCGTGATGGAGTTGTTTTAGGTATACAGTACAAGAATACACCAAATAGACCTGGGGAGTGAGATTCTCCCCCATTGCAGTCACCCATTGAAGATCAAAACGAAAATTATTACAGCCAAACCGTATTATGTAGGTTAATAATCTTTGACTGAGGTATATATTATTGAATTATTATGCTGTTACAACCAATAAAGGTAAATGGTTTAGCTTAATCTTTGAGAAAATGTTTTACACCGTAATCATTACTTGTTTCCAGCTACTACAATACCCATATGCCTCAGCATGCCTAGCCAATCTTCGACCAATGAAAAGAGCACAACTACTCTGAGATGGCATCCCTTGACATTTTCGTTGGTTATCATCAGACATTAGACATCAATAAAACATAAGAAATATTAATACTATGGCGTTTAAAAACAAGTCATGCAATCATGAGTATATAATTCCAATAGTGTATTATGTGTGTTGTTTTGACTATTTCTTGGTTTCGTAACATCATCCTCTCAGACTGGTCCTCAAATGCAATTAACCCTTTCCTAGAAAGATGTAGTTTTGTATTAGGTACACAGGCACACATAACTCTGCTCCCGTCCAATGTCAGACCAATTGAATAAGTGGAACCATATAAACCCACTACCTTGAGAAACGCCTATGGTAAAAAACCATAGGAAAAAATGTGTCCAGATTAGAACCAGGCAGGTCTTAAAATCATCACTTGCCTCCCCAGGCCTATATCCCTTATAAAAAAGTATCATGGTATTTCTGATGGTATTGACCAAAAAGTTATGGGAATACCATATGGGAATACCATAGTACTTACGCATGGTGATATATATACATAACTTTTACCATTGCAGTAGGCCTATCATGGTATATTATTTATATAATGGCCGGTATGTGGTAAAATTGGTGACCATTAAACTAGTCAAGTCAACCCATGTTACCCCACTTCTTAGGGACCTGCACTGGCTCCCCATCGCCGCACAAATCTGCTTCAAGGCCCTCGACCTGGCAATCTGGCATATCACGTGGCAAAGGGAACGGCTCCCGTCTACCTCTGGTCAATGGGTCTCATTCCCGAACGGATTTACGACCAAAAATTTCCTCTTGGCAGATTTCTGCCCATTTAAGACATATTAGGGCTGGTAGCGCGATTCCCCAAATTTCCCTGAGATCAGATTTGAGCGTGGCTGAGAGCAGATTTAAGAGTGCTGAGGAGCACACTTATGATTGATTGACTAATTGAAAATTGTATTAACTTGACAGACTGTGTTCTCATAGTGATTCCTTCATGTTAACGCTACAGGCCTCCTTGGAATTAATTACTTAATCATAATTAAAATAAATATGACAATATTTGTACGATAAGAAATTACGCATTTGATGTCGGAAAAATAAATAATATGGATTCATCTGATCACAGGGCAGCTGGATTAACCATATCTGAACCAGCTATTTTGGACAAATGTATAATTACTTTAATTACTCAGATATTCAAACACAATTATGCAATTATTGTGAAATTATTGAAAATTATAATTATTTAATGCCTTCTGTGGAATTTGTATTTCTTATTTGTTACACATCTGTTTTAATGATTAAGTATACATTTGAAAGAATGCAGGTCAACATGCAATATATCCCATTGATTGATAAACAATGCATGGGACAGACCTTTGTTTGATATAGCTATAAACCTGCATTCCTTCGAATATATCATTAATCAATTAAACTTATATTGAAATACACTATATAGCCTATACACCAACACTGAAATGACAGTGGATAAATAAATAAATAAATAAATAAGAACTAAAGCTAATCGCATGGAAATAGACTGCATTAATATTCCATAACAAGTCTTGTGTGCGCCAGTATGGCCTACGTGTCTAATGAACAGTATAGGCTTAATATATTCTAGTTACTTGTTTCATTAGGATTTAGTAGATACTATATATATGCTCTGCCTCTGCCCTACGTACAGTATAAGTACAGACTGTACCTATACTGTACGTAGGGCAGGGCATATAGTACATTTACATTTACATTTAGTCATTTAGCTGACGCTTTTATCCAAAGCGACTTACAAGTTCTGTACGACAAGCCATCAGGAAGGGCACAACTCTATCAGCTGAGCAACAATGTTCATCAAAGTGTTGAGTGCTACAGTGTAGGTTAGTTTATTAGGACAAGTGCATGACAGTACGGTTAGTTAGGGTTAGATTTTTAGTATCTACTAAATCCTAATGCAACAAGTCATTAATGGAATAATAAGCCTATACTGCGTTCATTCATTACGCCGGTGGCATTAATGGAATAAGCCATACTGCGTTCATTCATTACGCCGTAGGCTACAGTACTGCGTGCGCGCACGCGCGTGTGTGTGTGTGTGTGCGCCAGAGCATGTGAGCGGCACGGCGCGGGAGCGGAGCGGGGAGTGGAGCGGGTGGTTTTGAAGTGAGCGACAGAGTGGGTTTTAAAATGGGTCGGCGCGACTTCCGGAGCGAGAGCTCTCCTCCGCTCCAAGCCGCTCCGGGCCGCTCAGTGCACACGATCACACAGAAACTGATGTAATGTAGTACAATGCCAAAGCAACAGGTGGCGATGTACAAACATGAAGGCCATTTTCAAGGCCAATGAGAAGGGTTAACCGTCACTCACATCCTGCTACGTCCAAAGTAGAATCCGCCATCTTTAAATCACCTCGGATGACTGAACGCAACATTTATTTTCAGTGAGAAACAAACAAAGTCCAATAAAAAGAAAAAGGATACATTCACTGTGTTCTGCCTCATTTATTGATGAAACGAAACCAACATCAACACAATGTACCACCAAGAGCGGAGCGTTTATGTCTCTCAAAAAGCGAGAGACTGTTGTTGTTGTTAGCTTACATGCTAACGTGAATGGGATCGGCCATAGCATTGCGGCTAGGCTAGCTAGTTGAATGGATAAACGTTATTTAACATTGCAGAATGGGTACAATACAATACGGCTCAATACAAACAGTTGTTAAGGGGGGGTGCAGAGTCATCAACACAATGTACCACCAAGAGCGGAGTTTAGTCTCACAAAAAGCGAGAGACTAAAGCTACCGCTGTTGTTAGCTTAAATGCTAACGTGAATGGGCTCGACCCCCCCCCACCTCCAATGTACAGCCCCACCCCACCTACCCAACCTCCCCCAATGCACAGTTTCTATGTCAAATGTATATACTCTTCTTCTGGATTTTTTTAGTATCACAAACAGTACTGTATTTGAAAATCTGGTATGTCATAAATGTATAGATGTAGCAGTACTGTCTATCTGTATGTCATGTGTGTCATATGATGAATTGAAAATGGGGGACCCTGATGGAAACAAGACGAAAGTATTTCTCAGGTCTGCATCCTCTTAACAATTGTATGTATTGAGCTGTACTGTACTGTACCCATTCTGCAATCTGTTAATAAACTTTTCAATCAATCAATCAAAACCATAGCATTGCGGCTAGGCTAGCTGCCATAGCTTAGTTGAATGGATAAACGTTATTTAACATTGCAGAATGGGTACAATACAATACGGCTCAATACAAACAATTGTTAAGGGGCCCAGGGGGTGCAGACTGTTGTAGTTTGGTCAAATCAAGCTAATTTACATCATGCTCCAAAAAAGAAAAAAAATCTGCTGAGCGAGCTGTGGAGCGGGGAGCGCTTGATTCGTAAATGAAGGTGAGCGGTGAGCGACTTGGGGGGGCGGGCCAACATGAGCGAATGAGAGCGGAACCAGACGTCTAGAACGAAGAGCGGATTTCTCGGGCGCTCCGCTCACATGCTCTGGTGTGCGCACGCTGCGGCAGGTGTACCACGAGCTGTACTATATGATGACAATACATTAATCTAATCTCATTTCGATGGGTCGCGCAAGACTCGCAAGGCACTTCCGCATCCATTTCCACACAGCTGCGTCATTACTTTGCCTTATAAGGAGCTCTGGAGGCGTTGTTTTGTATGCAAATTACCTGAACGGGGACGCGCTTTCGTGTTTGAGACATAATGCCATTCCCCAAGCAGATGTCACAGGTGCGACCGTTTGAGCCAGACATATTACCAGCACGTTGGGGACTCAGAGTGAACTTGTCATTGATTCTGTCTCAGTCGGTTCCAAGATAAGTCTTCCAAGAGAACTCTTTGGAAAATTTTGGGGAATGAGACCCACCTTAACAGAATAGTCCACCGAAGTAAGATGGCCGGCCGTGAACAACGCTGGAGACATCTAGTGTTTTATATATCTATGCTCAAGACCCCTCCGCTCTATGTCTTTTGGCCGGGAGGGTCATCAAAGAGTCCATGCTCCACAATGGTGGAACGAACTTCCCACCACAGTTAGGACAGCCGAAACCCGACCAATCTTTCAAAGACACACTTATTCAATCAATATTTGAAATGGTTTTTTATTTTTTAAATACGATTAAATGTAATAAATAAATATACTAACCTTCTTACTGTCATCTACAGTGCACTCTTCCTAATATACTAATGATACAACCGACACTGTAGCACTCAAGTTTGAACACTTTGATGAACATTGTTACTCAGCTGATTAGAGTTGTGCCCTCATGCTGACTTTACTTTGTCACTACCATGATACTTTTGTAAGTAAGGGATGTAAGGGATGTTAGTGGCACACACAAAACACAGACTGGTTATTTTATTTTGACATTCTCTCTCTCTTTCTCTATTTTCCAGAGTTTGAGAGAACACATTACCCAGATGTTTTTGCCAGAGAGAGATTGGCAGGAAAAATCGACCTCCCAGAGGCTCGCATTCAGGTAACTGCTCTGCCTTGGTCTTTTACTTCCCTCTAGTGGCCATGTTTGAGTATTACAAGAGAGAACAGCTCACTGAACAGGTTTCAACACTACATGACTAACCTGAAAAAAACACCAAAGGAAATTGAGATGGAGGGATATATCACTGTTTTTTGGAATTGGTTGATTGATCAATTGATTGATCAATTTGATTGACTGACCAACAGGTGTGGTTTTCCAATCGGAGAGCCAAATGGAGGAGAGAGGAGAAGCTGCGCAATCAGAGACGATCAGGAGGCGGGAGTTCCTCTTCACAGCAGCCGGCCACGCCTCTCAGCACCTCCTTCAATCCCAGTGTTTATCACTCTAACCATGGTAACTCATCAGGTAACCCTCAGCTCTGTATACCCACATAACTACATCCCTGCATATATTCCTGTTCATGCATATATTCCTGTTTGTATAGTATATGTGTTAGTATACAGGTTAAATATAAATATCCACAAAATACAGTGAATACCAAATTCATCAACCGTACTGACGAACCATGACGAAATTGAAACAGTTTGGATTGAAATCTTATTTGAAAGGGCGAAATCAGTACTAGTAGGCACAATCTATAGACCGCCAGAACAGAGTGGCTTCTATGACACACTTGATGTGTGTTTAGCTGGGGTGGAGGGTGTAGAAAAGATTCTTATTGGAGACTGGAACACGGATATGCTACGTAAAGCAGCACCCGTCTTCAAGGCCTTCAGTAGGTTTTGTGATCTGCACGGTTTCAGCCAGCTAATCACCCAACCCACAAGGGTATGTGATTCAACACTCTAGAGAGGCCTTTAACCAAGAACTGGAGAGCATGGACTGGTCAGATGAGTTCAGTGGTACACTGGTTGAAGAAACATGGCTTGGATTCAAAACCAAATTCACAACAATACTTAACAACATGGCACCCCTAAGAACCACCAGGTTTAAAAAGCACGCTGAGCCATGGATGCACACTGAAATACTGACCGCTATGAAAACCAAAGACAAAAAATGCTCTGAACTTCATAAAAGTCAGACAAAGCTTACCAAAAGCTCAAACAGTGAACTCCAAGCCCATGTGGTTGAACAAAAAATTCAAAGAAACAGACTAAGAAATGACGTAAACACCATGATCAAAACCACACAAAAAACTAAAAACCAGATTTACAAACATAAACATAAAGACAGAAAACACGCTCATCACAGACAAACTGGATGTGGCCAAATACCTAAACATATTCTTTACAAACATAGGCATAGCCACAACACTACCCTCCCACTCAGGGCATTATGGGGTAGAACACATAGTAGCATACTACAAAAACCTAGGGGTCCGCAAAGACGACTTCAAACTGGAAATGGTAACAACAGATGAGGTACTCAAAAAACTGAGCACCCTCCAACCTAACAAGGCCACTTGCCATGACAACATCCCCTCCAAATTCCTCAGAGACTCAGCAGCCGCCATCACCCCAGTCATCACACACATAATAAACCTCTCCATAAAACAGGGACACGTCCCCAAGGACTTCAAAATTGCGAGAGTGACCCCCCTGCACAAAAAGGGCAGCAAATTAGACCCAGGCAACTACCGCCCTGTTTCTATTCTTACCTCCATCTCGAAAGTCATGGAAAAAAAATTCTACGAACAGGTCGAAAAGTACCTAGCGGAAAAAAATCGAATCTACGAATTCCAATCTGGCTTCAGAACATCCCACTCCACTGACAGCTTCTCAGTTACAGTGGGTGACAATATTGTCACAAGGAAAGATGAAATTACATACCTAGGTTCCATCCTAGAGGCAAATCTTTCCTATGACAAAATGGCATCCAATGTAATCAAAAAAGTCAACCAACGAACTAGATTATTGTACCGGATCTCCTCTCTGGTAAACAAGAATACCCTGAAGACTCTGGCAGGAGCACTCATTCAAGGGTACTACGACTATGCCTGCACTTCATGGTACCAAAGCACCTCAAAGGCACTAAAAACAAGATTACAAACATCACAAAACAAACTGGTCAGACTACTACTTGACCTTACTCCTAGAACCCACCTCACCCCTGCCCACTTTGACTACCTAGGATGGCTTAGAGTAGACGACAGAGTACAGCAACTTGCAATGGGCCTGGTCTACAAGATACACTACACGACTAAGGTACCCATGTACATGTAAAAATACTTCCCAAAGGTCAGTGAATACCACGACCACAACACCAGAGGGAGCTCCACAAATCATGTTAAACCCAGATTCGGCTCAAACAAGGGACTAAACACGCCCTACCCAAAGCTGTAAAGGAATGTGAATCACTACCCACTTTCAAAACCACTCTCAAAGAGCACCTACGGGAGACTGCAATTCGAAACTGGCCCCTGTAAATGTCCTAACCCAACCCCCTCCAATGTACAGTAAATGTCCTAACCCAATAATACACAAGACCCTCTTCTTGGGACCAAGTAAGGTTTCGTCGATATTCCAATGTACAGTTCCCCCCCCCCCCGCCTACCCAACCACCCCTACCCACCCAACCACCTCCAATGTACAGTTTCCCCCACCTACCCAACCTCCTCCAATGTACAGTTTCTACGTCAAATGTATATACTCTCTTTTTTAGACGCTTTTTTGTATCACAAACAGTACTGTATTTGTAAATCTGGTATGTCATAAATGTATAGATGTAGCAGTACTGTCTATCTGTATGTCATGTATGTCATGTTATGATGAATTGAAAATGGGGGACCCTGATGTAAACAAGACGAAAGTCTTTCTCTGGTCTGCATCCCCTTAACAATTGTGTGTATTGAGCTGTACTGTATTGTACCCATTCTGCAATCTGTTAATAAAGTTTTCAATCAATCAATCAATCAATCAATCAATCAATCAATCAATCAATCAATCAATCAATCAATCAATCAATACATATTTACCTGCTGCCCAGTGTTAGTCCTTGTATCTCAGTCAAAAGCTCAGTCAATCACGTAGAGAGTACAACTACAGAGGGACTAAGACGAGGGACAAAGTAGAAGAACCACAACAAGTGTCTTCAGTGTTCAGCTTCACTGTACCTGCATAAAAGCTCCCATATGTGTTCAATTGGGTTGAGATCTGGTCACTTGAAGGCCATAGCATTTGTTTCACATCATTTTCATACTCAACAAACCATTCAGTGACCCCTCATGCCAGGTCAATCCACAGGGTCAGTGTCCTGTGGATGGGTTAGGGTTAGTGTCCTATGGATAGGTTAGGGTTAGTGTCCTATGGATGGGTTACTTGGGTTAGTGTCCTGTGGATGGGTTAGGGTTAGTTTCCTGTGGATGGGTTACTTGGGTTAGTGTCCTGTGGATGGGTTAGGGTTAGTGTCCTGTGGATGGGTTAGGGTTAGTGTCCTATGGATAGGTTAGGGTTAGTGTCCTGTGGATGGGTTACTTGGGTTAGTGTCCTGTGGATGGGTTAGGGTTAGTGTCCTGTGGATGGGTTAGGGTTAGTGTCCTGTGGATAGGTTAGGGTTAGTGTCCTGTGGATAGGTTAGGGTTAGTGTCCTGTGGATGGGTTACTTGGGTTAGTGTCCTGTGGATGGGTTAGGGTTAGTGTCCTGTGGATGGGTTAGGGTTAGTGTCCTGTGGATAGGTTAGGGTTAGTGTCCTGTGGATGGGTTCGGGTTAATGCCCTGTAGATGGGTTCGGGTTAATGCCCTGTAGATGGGTTCGGGTTAATGCCCTGTGGATAGGTTAGGGTTATTGCCCTGTGGATGGGTTAGGGTTAGTGTCCCTCAGCTCGGAACTAGGCAAAATCTGCATATGGCTCGCCGACAACAAACTATCATTACACATGGGCAAAACAGAGTCCATTCTCTTCGGTTCAAATAACAAACTCAGCAAAACAGACGGCTTCTCAGTTACAGTGGGTGACAATATTGTCACAAGGAAAGATGAAATTACCTACCTGGGTTCCATCCTAGAGGCTAATCTTTCCTGTGACAAAATGGCATCCAATGTAATAAAAAAAGTCAATCAACGAACTCGATTCTTGTACCGGATCTCCTCCCTGGTAAACAAGAATACCCTGAAGACTCTGGCAGGAGCACTCATTCAAGGGTACTACGACTATGCTTGCACCTCATGGTACCAAAGCACCTCAAAGGCACTAAAAACCAAATTACAAACATCTCAAAACAAACTAGTCAGACTACTGCTTGACCTGACTCCTAGAACCCACCTCACCCCTGCACACTTTGCCAACCTAGGATGGCTTAGAGTAGACGACAGAGTACAGCAACTTGCAATGGGCCTGGTCTACAAGATACACTACTCGACCAAGGTACCCATGTACATGTCAAAATACTTCCCAAAGGTCAGTGAATACCACGATCACAACACCAGAGGGAGCTCCACAAATCATGTAAAACCCAGATTCGGCACAAACAAGGGACTAAACACGTTTCGCAATTATGCCACAACAATGTGGAACGCCCTACCCAAAGCTGTAAAGGAATGTAAATCACTACCCACCTTCAAAAACACTCTCAAAGAACACCTACGGGAGACTGCAATTCAAAACTGGCCCCTACAAATGTCCTAACCCAGTTGTACAATAAAGACCAAGCATGGCTTTGTCAGTATTCCAATGTACAGCCCCACCCAACCCAACACCTACCCAACCTCCTCCAATGTACAGTTTCCATGTCAAATGTATGTCAGTATTCCAATGTACAGTGTCCCCCCCCCCTACCCAACCCCCCCCCCCCCCCCCCCCCCCCCCCTCCAATGTACAGCCCCACCCCACCTACCCAACCTCCCCCAATGCACAGTTTCTATGTCAAATGTATATACTCTTCTTCTGGATTTTTTTAGTATCACAAACAGTACTGTATTTGAAAATCTGGTATGTCATAAATGTATAGATGTAGCAGTACTGTCTATCTGTATGTCATGTGTGTCATATGATGAATTGAAAATGGGGGACCCTGATGGAAACAAGACGAAAGTCTTTCTCAGGTCTGCATCCTCTTAACAATTGTATGTATTGAGCTGTACTGTACTGTACCCATTCTGCAATCTGTTAATAAACTTTTCAATCAATCAATCAATCCTGTGAATGGGTTAGGGTTATTAGTGTCCTGTGGATAGGTTAGGGTTAGTGTCCTGTGGATGGGTTAGGGTTAGTGTCCTGTGGATGGGTTACTTGGGTTAGTGTCCGGTGGATGGGTTAGGGTTATGGTTAGTGTACTGATGGTTGACTGTGTCGAAGGCTGCAGATAGATCTAGGAGAATCAGGACAGAGGAGAGGCCTTTCGCTTTTGCTAAGTGAAGTGCCTCTGTGACCGCAATGAGGGCCGTTTCTGTGGAGTGGCCAGTCCGGAAGCCAGACTGATTAGGGTCTAGGAGGTCATTCTGTAAGAGATAAGCAGTAAGTTGGTTGGCTACAGCACGTTCAAGTGTTTTAGAAAGGAAGGAGAGAAGAGAGACATTATAAAGCGGGACATTATATAAACAAACTGTGTGTGTGTGTGTGTGTGTGTGTGTGTGTGTGTGTGTGTGTGTGTGTGTGTGTGTGTGTGTGTGTGTGTGTGCCAGGCATGCACAGCAGTCGCAGTGACACCTCTCTGCCCAGCTATGCTTCTCTATCTGTCTTCTCCAATATGCAGGTACAAACACACACACACACACACACACACACACACACACACACACACACACACACACACACACACACACACACACACACACACACACACACACACACACACACACACACACACACACACACACACACACACACACACACACACACACACACACACACACACACACACACACACACACACTCAAGGCAACTCACCATGGTCACCCATGGTGCAGAGCCGGGTATTGAGGACCCAAAGGAACTTTATCCCTAACTTTATCTAATATAGATCAGATTAGATGTTACCAGTGTAAACAAATACAGTGAATACAATTTAAAACCCCAAATATAACTGTTGTCTCGTCAGTGGTGTGCACAGATAGGGCTGAAGGAGGGCTTGAGCGCCTGCCCTTTTGCCCCAAAAAAATACTACTGTTTAGTGTTTACTACTATCCACGAAGAAATAGACCTTATCAAATTTAGGAACCCCCAAATTGTCTGTGCACGCCCCTGTGTCTTGTTATGTTATTGCTGTGTATAGCATTATATAACATATTGGACAGGCAGTATTTTTAACAGTCTCTCTCTCTCTCTCTCTCTTTCTCTCTCTCGCTCTCTCTCTCTCTCTCTCTTTCTCTTCACTCTTCCTCTCCCTCCAGTCCATGTCACCGCAGTCTTCCTCCTCTTATTCCTGCATGCTCCCCCCATCCCCCTCTGCCCTTCCCTCCCTCCCCTGCAAATTTGAGTCCCCTCCGTACCCCTCCCCTCACCTACACCCTCCTCATTCTGCCAACGCTAGCACAGGTGAGTCTCCACCGATCCGTGTGTGTGTGTAGAACTTTGGTCAAGATACTTATTCATTCACTACTATTATTATAACCAGCTGGCTTCAAGAGATCACAAGATCACATGAGAATCCATCTAGTCAGGCTTCAAGTTATGCGCTTGTGCCTGAACCACAGTGGTTCAGACCAATCAGCGTTCTTTGAGGAAATACTGAGTTATATATCGTACTTGGCTTATCGCGTCCCGCTCTTAAGCCTATCGAGATATACCTCATCTCATGTACCTATTGTACTCCATCACGAATAAAAAGAAGTACACCCACACCTGCCGGGTCCCGCCTCTATGGAGGCGTAGCCTATAAGACAGTAGGCATGGTCACCAATACACTCTTCCTCTATTTTCGTTTCCATCATAACGGATGCAGTGCACCTTATGTTAACTAGTTGTTATGAAAAGATTATGAGGAATTGCGTAATGTTGAAAGTTACCGGAGGTTTGCTTACCCCTGGCATCTTCGAGGCATGTTTTCAGCGACACGTCGGGCCTGTGTTGATGTTCCTCGTCTGATGGCAGCAGACCAAGGATCAGCTGTGCAAGGTTGGCTATCGGGCCAGCTTGTACACAGGTAGGCCCTGTGTCATCAGGCATGGGCAGGCATGCGTTGTTCATGGGACGGGACGGGGTAGCACGGTGTGCAAGCTCACTCGCTATTTGCATATCAATAGCGCCGGTCGTCAGGTGTGTTAAATACGTTCTCAGACACATTCACACCTAACTTGTTGTGAAGACGTGTTACATTCCATTCGTAGAGGCAATTAGGCACTGTCTTTAGTCTGTGCCCAAGCGAGGGGACATTAAATGCGCATTCGCGGGAGCGCGCGCACGCGCCGGGAGCGCGCGTGCACGTGGTGCGTGTCACCCCAGATGATTTCAATAACGCACCACTGGGCATGGGTATTAGTGTTAGTAATGCTGGGTTGTTTTGTTACACGACCATGTTGTGTGTCGGCGCCAGGGGCGGGATGGTTTGGTGGACGTTTCACTGCAGTGAACGGGTGCCAAGCGGTCCTGGAAGCGTGCTGTTAAACAACTAATGCTAACGCTACATGCTAATGCTAATGCTACATGCTAACACTACTGCTACGCTGTTCTAATGTCTCCGCCGTGGGATGTTGTCGCTTTTCCCTCCTCTTGCCCGGTTCATCAATGAAGGTCAGTCGGTAGCTGATGTGAGGGTTTTGCTGAGTCCTATTTTATCCTTTTTACGGGTAAATGGGTTGTCAACAGGGTGTGCCATGACTAGGTAGGCCTAGCCAGGTAGCGTTAAACCTGTGCCCCGGCGGGGCTTTGAACGGGTTTTCCACCCGGAAGCCGATGCTTGAGGCTCGGCGGGTGGCAGTAGATCTATACTACTGCAGGACGGGACTTAGCGGCGGCCCGTGTTGTGGCTCAGCTGACTGTTTTCTGTCCATAGTAGCGTTGAACGCTATGCTATAGTAGTGTAGTCGGCTACTGTTTTGTTCTGTCTCCCTGCTATGAGACGGTCTGTCTATGCTACAGCTTTCTCTCCTCTCAACCATTCATGCTGACGGTCAATCGGTGTCTATTGGGGGAGTAGGGGGGGCTTTGTTTACCTTTTTTGGTAAATGGGCTAAGCTGGGGCTGGTGTGCTGTTGTGAATATTTTGAATGAATGCGGGACTAGTTCTCTCTGGTCCGCTTTCCCTTAATGTTGTGTATATGGGCTTGCTCATTCTACAGTATTTTGTGGTGTTAGTTCTTTTATTCATTTAACCCCTTCATGGTGCACACCTCAGTGGAGGTTGCTGTTTGCAACCACCAATGGTGCTCCGTGTTAACATCAGTCCTTTGTTTTTGACATATTGAAACAGTGCCCCGCCCGGCCGACGGCATGGGTGGGTCGGCCTGGCGAGTGGCTGGTGGGCTGCTAAAGCCTGTACCGCCACGGTATGGAATTGGCAGCGATTAGAACTGTGTTTGAATTGCTGTTTTTTCTATCAAAAAAATTGTGTCTGGTGGCGGGGCCTTGAGGGCCAGCCGACGTCGACACATCGCGCGAGGTTGTTGACGTTATTAGCTTTGACCTAGCCGCAAGCTATAACCGCTCAGGGTTCCCCTCTCCGCAGGGGATTTTGGTCTTCTGCTGGAGCGCGGGCGGTATTGTCCTAGGCCCCACACTGCCTCACACCACGCAGCCAGAAGAAGAGAGAGCACGGCCTCATCAGCGGCGATGACGAGGCCCTCGACAGGCGGCCATGTTTCCCCCGCCAGAGGTATCCTGGGCGTTGAACCGACAGGTGACCACAAGGCTGACAGCCTTGGCGGCCGAGGGATCGGCCATGTTGGATGGTCTCGGCTTGAACAAACAAGCCGTCGCCGTCCTGCGGCGAGCAGCCCGCTCTCCGATCACTCCCTCCCCCAACACCAGCGGAAAAAGGGGGCTCTGATTGTTTCCTTTGGCTGCGGGCCGCGTGCCTTCGTTGAAGCGCGGGCGGCCCCACTTTTCACTTCTCATGGGGACAGGGGCTGACACCCAGTTGATGGCTGAGCCTGGGTCTGTCCGTGAGAATGTTGTGCTGTCAAGCGGCTCCCACACCATAGCTGTGTTGGTTGAGCCTGGTGTTACGTCTGTCAACTATAAGTGTTGTCAGCAGGGGGGCTCGAAACCTTTTGAGGCACACAGTGCAGGCTTCCCCGGCCTCGCCTTCGCCAGGCCAGGTATCATGTTGGTGCCTTCCACTCCTGAAAGATTGGCAGTGGTCTCGCAGGCACGCGTGATTTGGGTGGTAGTAATATCACTGCAGGGCTACGGTGTGTAGGAACCCATGGGGTCCTCACGCCTTGCATGTCCGGCTGCAGAACAACTCCTCAGCATGTTCTGGAGGGGTGTTCAGTGGGGGGGCTTTTGTCACCTAGATTGATGTCAGCTTCCCCCGTATCAAACCGGCCCTTTCTGTTGGGGTCCCCCCTTGGGTGCGATTGCCTCGTGGGTAGTGTCAGGTTCCGACCCGACTCCACGGAACGCTCTGCTCGCAAGGGTCCAGGGTTGGCTATGCACAGCGGGTGGGACCGGGCCAACTATCTACAGTTCCTGGTGGACCTGCACCACATGGTGGCGGGTGCGTTGGGAGTGTCATCACATATGACTACGGCAGTACCATATGTCGAGGTGGATGGAGAGAACGCTGAGGCGGGGACTTGTGTTTACACAACCCCACCCGTTTTCGGGTTTGGTACAGACCCTATTGTCAGGGTCACCAGCAGTGACAGCTGTGGTCAACGAGATCCAATCTCTGTGGACGAAGCAAGCCATCGTTGTGGCGTTCTCCTCCCGGTGTTCTCTGGTACCTGAGAAATTGGGAGGGGGGTGTCAGACCCATGCTGGACCTGTCCCATGGGAAGGTTCAGCATTTTTGGATCGTCTCCTACCTGTTGAACACTGTCAGGTGGGGGTCTGGTTCTCCTCCATAGACCTGTAGGATGCGTTTTCGCATCTCCGATCTTCCATCCTAGGGCTTACCTACGCTTCCTTTGCAGGGTTGGCGTATGAATACCAGAGGCTGCCGTTCGGTTTTCTCTGGCTCCCCGCATCTTCACCAAGTGCGTGGAGGCCGCACTGGGGCCTCTGCGTCGTCAGGGGTTACGAAGTGTATTCTGCCCTGACGACGTTCTGGTCCTTCGCGGTCAAGGTGGATCGTCGGGTCTCATACCAGGCAGGTCCCTACCAGCCTGGGGTTTGCTGTAGACTGGAAGTAGAGTACTCCTCTTCCCAGTCAACGGTTGGAGTGCTATGGGCATCCCTCTCAGAGCGTGTTGTCGACACGCTCGGGAGGTTCCGTCCTAGGACGGTTACGGCGCTGTCTCACGTCACGTTTTTCACCGACGCCTCCCTCGCTGGTGACGCGTCGGGCCAACGCAGTAGGGGGCAGCTGGCAAACCATGCTGCCCGGTCTACGCTACGTTCAATGTGGTGGTATTGAAAGCGGTTCCTTCTGGTCCTCAAACGGTGTTGATCAGGACGGACAATACGACGTCAGTGTCGTATATCGACAGACAGGGAGGAGTACGCTCCCCCCGTCTGCACCAGGTGGCGGGCGGCTGGCTATGGGCGTCCTCCATCTGCGCGGCCTGAGGGCTCCCCACATCCCCGGCAGGGTGAATGTGGGTACAGGTGTACTGTCGCGGGGCGGTCCTCATCCTGACGGGTGGGGATTACGTCCGGACATAGCCAGGCAGGTCTGGGACCGATGCCGTGCCGCCTGGGATTCTTCCCCATACATCTGTTAGGTCAGTTGTTGGGACGGGTACGGTGAGGGGCGCAGGTTCTTTATCCTGATGGTGATACCATCCGGAATGCGCATGCTCCCTCCACTGTCGCGCTTACGCGGGCAGATGGCGTATGTTCCAAGTGTGGTGTAAGGCGGGGGGCCGGGACCCAGTCTCCTGCCCCCTGGATGCTGTCCTTAGTTACCTCCAGTCTCTCCTTGATAGACTGTCGGCTTCGACGGTGAGGGTATATGCAGCAGCTATATCCTCCTATCATGAGGGATTTGAGGGGGATGTCTTGTTCAGCCACCCTCTTGTGAAGCGTTTCCTGCTTGGCGCTCGACGCGTTAAGCCGGTGCAACGCTCTTTGGCTCCGAGTTGGGATCTTCAATTGGACCTCGGTCGGTTGTCCTTGGCCCCGTTTGAGCCTCTTGATCAAGTGCCGTTGGAACAGCTGTCGTTCAAGACCGCGTTCTTGCTGGCCGTCACCTCCGCTGAACGCGTGGGTGTGCTTTGTGCTCTCTCGGTACGACCAGAGTGCCTGTCTTTCGTTCCGATTGCGGTGCCACTCTGCGGCCTAATCCTGCCTTCGTGCCTGTAAATATCCGGAGTTCTCCGCTCCAGGGATATTGTGGTTCAGGCGTTTCATCCGCCTCCTCACGATAGTGAGTTAGATGCGGGCCTTCACCTGTCATGTCCGGTCCGTGCTTGGGGAATTACCTCAGCCGTACTCAGGACCTCGGGGTCACCGATCAGCTTTTTGTCTGTCACGGTGGTTCTCAGGCCGGTAAGGCACTATCGAACAACGCCTGTCCCATTGGTTGTGCGAGGGCATTGCCCTCTGCTACACGTTGGCCGGGCTGGATCCCCCTGGGGGCGTCAGGGCGCACCCCACTCATGGGGTGGCTGCCTCTGCCGCTCTGCTGGGTGGGGCCTCGGTGGAGGACATCTGTGCTGCAGCTTCATGATCCTCCCCGGGCCCCTTTGTAAGGTTTTACCTCATGGACATGACCGGGTTCTGTCTCCCAGGCGGTTCTGGGGTCTGTGGCCTTTCCTGCTTCCCGTCCTTTGGTAGGGTAGCAGGAGTGTGTGGGTATGGGCCACAGTGTGTTAGGTCACACGTGGTTCCGCCTGTGCTGTGTGTTCAAGGGGTTCTAGTTCCTCCTTGCTCGCACTCCGGTGGAGTTGAGTGCGCCCCCCCCTTCATTAGGAAGGATGGGGTGACGGGACTCCCCAAACCCCTTGATGTGGGCTTACGGGTCCTCAGGGGGTACATTTGTCGGGCCTCGCGTCCGCTCTAACCCATATCTCGATAGGCTTAAGAGCGGGACGCGATAAGCCAAGTACGATATATAACGATAGGTTATGTATATAACCTAGTTATATGAGTACTGGCTGAGCGTCCCGCTCTTAAGCGGCCCTGAGTCCCCTTGAGGGATCTTTTACTGGAAACGGGATTTTGGCGAGGAAGAGTGTATTGGTGACCATGCCTACTGTCTTATAGGCTACGCCTCCATAGAGGCGGGACCCGGCAGGTGTGGGTGTACTTCTTTTTATTCGTGATGGAGTACAATAGGTACATGAGATGAGGTATATCTCTATAGGCTTAAGAGCGGGACGCTCAGCCAGTACTCATATAACTATGTATTATATATTATATGTAACTCGGTATTATACCACAGGTGTGGTTTGGATCCAATTCAAAACCGTTTCAGACTTCCCACATGGGTCTCTGTAACAGACCATCTGGCTGGTCATGTTAATTTGAACCCTTTGAGTTGTACATTCAAGCCTGGAGATTTTATGCTATTTTATAAAACATTGGATCAGTTTGAAACATTTCTTGGCATAGATATGTCGGCATTAAACTATGAATAAAAAAAGAAGAAAATTAACTGCGTATTTCATTGAGACACATCATTATCAGTGATGCCACAGATTACTTAAAATAATCTGATTACTGATTACTCCTTTAAAAAGTAATCTAGTTACTTTACTGATTACTTGATTACTTTGAAAGTAACTAGGTTACGAAGTCGTCGTTGTCCCCCCTGCTGCTGCCACAACATAAGAATGACAACAGTTTTTTTTTTATTATGCTTTATTGAAAGTGCATAATGTCATAAATCATAATTGGCTGCTCATTGGCTGTGTGTGTGGCTGTGTGCGTGCGCACGTCCCATCTCCGGTCTCGCTGACTGTACCCCTGGCTCTCTTATCATCAGCATTATGAGATAGTAACTAAATAGTAACGCACAGCCACTTGGAAAAGTAACTAATCAGATTACTGGCTTGTAAAAAGTAACAAGTTAGATTACTAGTATTTACTGAAAAAAAGTAATCCATCACTGATCATTATACAGATTTTGATCTAGCTGAACAGGCCCCCGTGAGTCGGCCATTCTGCTGCAGTAATGACCCAAATGAGATTTTTTATTTGTTAAAGAAAATTATTATTTATTTCGATTTTTGGCATTTCACCCCTTTTTGTGCCGTTTCCCGAGGAGTTGTTCAGCTACAGATGAAGCAGACAGACAGCTATGTGTCTGAAATACACAAAGTTACGTGTTCTATTGCTTTCGTTTGTAGTCTTAAGCAGACTTATCAATGCCATGTTAATTCAATGGGTTTTTATTGCAGAATATCATACAGTGTCCACAGTAAAGTATAGGAGCTTTTGAACCAGGGGGTCAGGGCCAAATGGAATCTCACTTCCGTGGTCTGAGATGTTGAATTCCATATCAAGGAGTTGAGCTTCTCCTCCTCATGGCTCCGTGCTATGTTGGTGATACTGTCAGCTGAGCTCATTGTACTTGTTGTCAACCTGGGTAAGACTAAGAGTGGCTGCCAAATGAATTCAATGTACATGTAAAATGATATAGTTATATAATTGTGTGCATGTGTGTGTATGCAAATCTCTATGTGTGCGTGTATACAGTATATTAAAAATTCTGGTGGTGTGAAAGGCTAGACTGTATTGTAATGTCTGTCCGTAGGCACTCAACAAAGGATGTAGATTTACACCCTCAGCCTTGTCGTCCAAGACTCACACTGACATCTCTCTCTCTCTCTCTCTCTCTCTCTCTCTCTCTCTCTCTCTCTCTCTCTCTCTCTCTCTCTCTCTCTCTCTCTCTCTCTCTCTCTCTCTCTCTCTCTCTCTCTCTCTCTCTCTCTCTCTCAGGGTATCTATCCCCAGGCATGTCAGTAGCAGCAGGACAGGTACCAGGGAGTGAGCAGGACTTGGGCCAGTACTGGACAAGACTTCAGTAAAACTGACACGCTCATTCAATGGCTCATGTACACAACTTGAAACAGACTTCTCAGTCACACAACCCCCTCCCCCCCTCCCCCTCCGGACCACCAAGCCTGACGGCTCCAACTCAGAAAGAGGAAATTCGTGAACATCTGGCAACCCACATAGACCTCGTAGACTGATTATGTAGTGGCTGTTAGAGCACTCATCAACAGAGATTCGTGGACAAGCCAAGCCATCATATGACCTCAACCATCTCATCAGAGAAGAGGCGTCAAGCCAACCTGACAAACACAACACGGTTGGGATGCAGCACAAGGGATCCGAACCTAAACTGACTCACCTCCCAAGTATCCCTGTGGAGAGAGCAAGGAAGCCCACAATGGAGAAATAAATCTACCTTCCATGTCAAACGCCTCACATTTGGGACAGTATTGGAGTATTGTAGGTGGAGAATCTTGTACTTGGTCACTAATTAAACCCCCTCTTTTTGTTGTTGAGAATTTTGCAATAGTGTTGTATTATAATTTGTTAGCAATCCATACAGGGGTGATAAGGGATTGAAATAAATAATAATAATAATAATGTTATTGCTGTTGTGATGGCATGATGTGGGTCATGTGGAGTCCACAATGCAATACTGCACAGAGCCTTGTTCTTCCATGATCAGAGGCAGCCAGCTGTCGCATGTCTCATGTCTTGAACACCATACCATCGCCCTAGCGTCTCAATAGTTTGAGCACAGACCACACATATTCGAGTATTTCGAGGCATCAAAAACAAAAACACGCAGCTCGAAGAAAACGCTCATGTAAGGACTGCTAGCTAGCTGTGCTAACACTAGTTGGTTGCTGGTGCGTTACTTATGTTAGTGGTTGCCAAAGACAGGACGCTAACGGCTAGAAGGCATTGGCATTATTGTGCAGCTGTCTCTGACCCAAGAAGGGTAAAATTGAGGAGGAGTCACAGCGACAGTTCACGCCATATCATTGGAGTATTGCACATGTGCAGTTACAATTTGGCCACATTTCCATTCGATTTGGTCCCCAAACACTACACCAGCACGGCAGCACAGTCTGAGCATGCATCATACCCCCATCTCCCATTGGATGGCTGACTGGAGACATCTCCTCGATTTTAACCTCCTTGCTCTATCCGTGGAAGAATGCTCTGTACACTTTGCATTATTGTCTCCTCACATGACCCACATGATGACACAGCAACTTCATGAAACTCTGCCATTGTTAAAGGAACACTCCACCATTATGGGAAATGCGCTTATTGTCTTCTCCAGAGTCAGACAAGAAGATAGGTACCAATTTCCTCTCTGTGCATTCAGTAGAAAGCTATCCGGCTGCAAACTAGTCTAGCTTAGCACAAATGAGTGGAAGCGGATACGGACCAGTAGCCTAGTTTAAAACTCTAGGCTAGCTTGTCCATATCTGCTTCCATTAATTTGTGCTAAACTAGGCTAGCTTGCAGCTGGGGAGATTTCTACTAAACACACAGAAAGGATATTGATATCTATCTTCTTGTCTGACTCCCATGATTTCCCATAATGTTAGAGTGTTCCTTTAACAAATGTAAGCAAGAGGCTGTTAGATTCCAAAACACCAGTGTGAAAACTGTCTTCGAGGGGCTTGGTTAGTGATCAATAAGATTGTCTTCTGAAAATTGCAAAGCTCCCTGTAACCATTTCATTTGATAAAAATTATGTATATTTATTAATTTAATTAATAAATGTATTCTGATTTCATTCAATTGCACAGCCAGGTCTGTGTTTGGCTGCTGAATTAACAGGCAACTAACTCCCATATTAAAATGCGAAGACAATCCCCTTAATAACTGGGAAAATGACTTGCCAAAAACTCTATAGGCTACATCTGGAGCAACCATTGACAACCAACAATGGGAATGGAATCACCAATGACCGCCAGCGACAATCAAGGGCTGAAAAATCACCAATGACCACTCGGTATTACCTGGGAGTAAATATAGATCAGGAATGCGTTTTGGACAAGTTCAGACCATTTCAGGGAAACAATGAGAAATTGGAACAGTGTATTACTGTTACTGAACTACATTTATTGCAGAAGTTCAAACCATAGCTTTGATATTGATAATTAATTTGCCCTCTCATCTCTAACTTTTGTCATAACCACAACCGTGGCCAAAAAAGGACATTAATATAAAGGGAGACGTTGATTTATTTACTTTTTCCAATCCTGAAAGAAGTTTTGTACTTTGCTCTATAACCACAAACAAAATGACGGACCTCTTGTGACGATCACTAAGGAATCACAGTTCACATGATTACCGTGCATGGTACTTTATCGTTGCTGAAGACAAGCTAATGACAATCAAGCTATGGACAAGGCAGCCGATGACAATCAATCATCAAAGGTGAATCAAGCAAGGACCTTGTCTAACCAATGACACTCAAGCCATGACTTACACTGTCAGATAACAGTAAATATACAGCATGGTCAGCTGAAGACAATCAGAATAACTTAAAGGAACACTCAACATTTTGGGAGATACACTTTTGCCATCTTCCCCAGAGTCAGACAAATCTCTGTCAGTTTTGGAGTATTCCTTTACCCAACCATCCTTGTGCTAAGCTAGGCATGTGGGCCTTTCTTGGGGGCTACTAAACACACAGAGATGAAACTGATATCAATCTTCTCCTCGAACTCTGGAAGAATTGTATTTTCCCAAATGTTGGAGTGTTCCTTTAAGCTAACGGGAAAAAGATAGAATAGACATGTTGTGATGACTATTTTTGTTAGGTCTGTGTCACCTGTTCCTTCATTAGAATCTTAGTATCCTTACCCTCCATCTCTGGTTTTGAATCCCTCTGTGTTTCACTTTGAATGTTTGTACTGTGAAAGTGGAAGTGAGCTTGTGTACCCAAATTCTGTTCAGTAGCCTACATACCACACCAATGCATAATACTAACGGTTAGTATCCGTATGTACGTAAATAATTACATACAAAATCTTAAGAGTACTGGCCACGATAAACTGTTGTTGTTTTCTGTGATTGGCTACTTTTTAATTTTTATTGTTTTACCATAACTCATCATATAACCACTCTGCATTCAGTATGAGTATGTTTGTTGTTTTTGTATATATATTTAATTTTTTTCTGGTTAGGATTTTTCTTATGTCCACTAAATCAAAACAGGAAAAACTATATAACATCCTGGCATTTTCAAAATGATTATGTTGGGGAGATGTTTGCCCACCGAGCCACAGGGATGAGCTGATGCCAGGTTGAAAAGTAAAGTAAAGAAATGAAATACAAACATTGAATTAAACTTTCCCCATATTAAAGATACCAAGAGATATACATCTCAGCAATCAGAGCAAAGCCACTTGTTTATCTGTGCTGTTAGAAGTATGTTAGACAATAATGGCCTATATTGTTCAGTCAAAGTAATGTGTCAGACTGTACTCAGCATCGGCCAATACTTAAAAGCGACAATGTGTCTTTTTATATATTTATTATTAATTCATCAAGTTTTGCTTTAAGTTCACTTTTAGTCATGGTAAAGTGAAAATAAATATGTGTTCTGAGTTTGTCACACCAGAGAAAAATGTGTTATTAACCACCAAGCCATATTTGAATGATTACACATGTTAATAACTACTGTGAAATCACTCAAATGTTTTGCTATAAACTACCAAATATATCAAATGGACCCTACTTAGTTAAAAAGCTTGACTAATTGACTAACTAGAAAACTAGGTTAGACCCAAATCTGTGTTTTTATTTAACTATACCTCCTGGAGTATGGCGTTAATTGTTTTTCCATTCACATAAAACTGTTAGCATTAGCTTTGCTATGCTACACCTTTGAACTACTACTAACTCCAGGAGAACCATGCTAATGCACACCATGATTTCAGGCCCGCCCAAAAACTGGTCTAACTCCACAATTCAGTACTACATAGTTCACAGTTTAAGGACTGGTATTAGACAACACTTTTTCAAATTCAGTATACTGAAGAAACCTATTGATCAACAGGTATTGAAGCATACTGAAGCAACCTACTGATTGATTGATTGATTGATTGAACATTTTATTAACAGATTGCAGAATGGGTACAATACAGTACAGCTCAATACACACAATTGTTAAGGGGATGCAGACCAGAGAAAGACTTTCGTCTTGTTTAAGTTTCAAGTTTCTTTAATAGTTGTCATACAGAAGTACAGAATACTTTTATACAAAATGCTTATTACTGTTACGCTCCAGAGACTGTGCAAGACAAGATAAGTATGAAATAAAATAACATAGTAAAATTAGAAGTAAAAAAATGAGGTCACAGTGTTCAGTTTAGACATATGTACAATGTTCGATGCAGAAGACGTAGCTGAGTTACCATACAATATACAATACTGTGCAGTGTACTAATATACAATACTATATAGTGCAAGGCAGAAATGGGACGAGGTGCAATTTAGGTACAATTCACAGTAGGTGTACGAGTTGTAGTGCAAATCCTTTATCAATAAATATAAAGTGTAAAGTGTGTTTGTGTGATCTAAAGTGTGGAGAGTGGGTGCTGCAGTGTGTTGTTTGTTTGAGTGAGTGTGTTACATCAGGGTCCCCCATTTTCAATTCATCATAACATATATGACATACAGATAGACAATACTGCTACATCTATACATTTATGACATACCAGATTTACAAATACAGTATTGTTTGTGATACAAAAAGAGTCTAAAAAAGAGAGTATATACAATTGACGAAGAAACTATACATTGGAGGAGGTTGGGTAGGTGGGGTGGAGGGGGGGGGGGGACTGTACATTTGAGGTGGTTGGGTGGGTGGGGTGGGGTTGGGTAGGCGGGGTGGGGTGTAACTGTAGATTGGATTATCGACGAAATCTTACTTGGTCCCAAGAAGAGGGTTTTGTGTATTATTGGGTTAGGACATTTACTGTACATTGGAGGGGGTTGGGTTGGGTTAGAACATTTACAGGGGCCAGTTTCGAATTGCAGTCTCCCGTAGGTGCTCTTTGAGAGTGTTTTTGAAAGTGGGTAGTGATTTACATTCCTTTACAGCTGTGGGTAGGGCGTTCCACATTGATGTGGAAAAATTGCGAAATGTGTTTAGTCCCTTGTTTGAGCCGAATCTGGGTTTAACATGATTTGTGGAGCTCCCTCTGGTGTTGTGGTCGTGGTATTCACTGACCTTTGGGAAGTATTTTGACATGTACATGGGTACCTTAGTCGTGTAGTGTATCTTGTAGACCAGGCCCATTGCAAGTTGCTGTACTCTGTCGTCTAAGCCATTCTAGGTTGTCAAAGTGGGCAGGGGTGAGGTGGGTTCTAGGAGTAAGGTCAAGCAGTAGTCTGACCAGTTTGTTTTGTGATGTTTGTAATTTAGTTTTTAGCGCCTTTGTGGTGCTTTTGTACCATGAGGTGCAAGCATAGTCATAGTACCCTTGAATGAGTGCTCCTGCCAGAGTCTTCAGGGTATTCTTGTTTACCAGAGAGGAGATCCAATCAACAGGTACTGAAGTATACTGAAGCAACATACTGATCAACAGGTACTGAAGCATACTGAAGCAACCTACTGATCAACAGGTACTGAAGCATACTGAAGCAACCTACTGATCAACAGGTACAACTGAAGCATACTGAAGCAACATACTGATAAACAGGTACTGAAGCCACCTACTGATCAACACGTACTGAGGCAACATACTGATCAACAGGTACTGAAGCAACATACTGATCAACAGGTCAGGTACTGAAGCATATTGAAGTAACATACTGATCAATATGTACTGAAGCAACATACTGATCAACATGTACTGAAGCAACATACTGATCCTACTGATCAACAGGTACTGAGCAGAAATTGGACTGCGTGACTGGACATTGTGAGATTTTGTGTGCGAGTGCTTGTGTGTGTATGTGTGTATACTGTATGCTTGTCATTAGATGACAAATATTTTTTGCGTATTCCCCTTTTGTGAAACTACGTACAGAGAATAAAAACAACACTATCTAAAAGATTTAAATCATCTTCCGTGTTAATCGTCATTTGTGTGCATTGTTCTTGGATGTTTTTCAGCTTAATTTAGGTCAGGTTGGGCTCCATTTCTGCTGTCTTTAAAGGAGCTATAAGTGGTATTTTATTTGTTAAGATAAGTGGTCTACATGTTAAAATAATAGCTCCATTCTGACAACCATCACTGATATAGAGTGTTTGGTCCGTATCCAATATCCATGCTCTGCAGTAAACAGAAAATACATTGTTGTCATGCACCTCCAAGCCACCAGCCACCAGCCGCCTTCCCTCCGAGTTTCCCGACTCGGAGCCTATGCATGACCTGGTTAACAACTGAAGAGTGGGCTAGTCGATTTAATGAGAGAAGTTGTTTGTATTGTGGTCAGTCAGGCCATTTCCTCACCAGCTGCCCAATCTGTCCAGTAAAAGAGCCGCCTCGATCGTAGTATGAGAGATACTTGATGAATTGAAAATGGAGGACCCTGATGTAAACAAGACAAAAGTATTTTTCTGGTCTGCATCTTCTTAGCAGTTGTTTGTATTGAGCCGTACTGTATTGTACCCATTCTGCAATCTGTTAATAAAAGTTTCAATCAATCAATCAATACAATCGAGCTGAGCTGAAGTTTCATCTCCCAGTTGCTTAAGTCCCCTAGTCACTGCTGCCCTCTTGTGGCAATCTAAAGCATTGACCTTCCCTGCCCCATTGACTCCGGAGCCGACGAAAGATTCCTGGGCCACTCATAGCGCTTTTAATCCGCCCGGGCTCCGGTTCAAGCTCCAGCTCCGTTCTGAACCCTCTGAACCTTGGTGCTCTCTGGCGAACCACCCCCGCGTTTACACCCATTTAAGCAGAACCAACATTCCACCATCTCCATCATCAACGGGGGCGTTACTCAGGTAAAAATAATGCGTGGAGAGCGAGCCTCAGCGCGAGAGCGCACACACAAAAGCACACACGCACACACGCTGTATACGTTTGAAATGAATCGTTCCAGCAAAGTATGCTTCTATTATTCGAATGACTTGTTTTAATGGGTATCATATAGTAGTAAGTCCTACTGTAGAACATGACATAATAGCATGATATCTGATTTATTAATGCCAATAATGCACAACGACCGCAATTGGCACTTGAAAAGTGTAAATGATGGATTGGTCAGTAGTAATTCATGACTGCTTGTTTAGCTCAACTCATGGTTAGTGCGCTGCCTGTGGACCATATGGTCCCCAGTTTGAATCTCTTGCTTACTTTTTTTTTTGTAACGTTAAATAATTTATCCACTCTGGTGTCCCAAAAAGGACAATAACACCACCTTGTGCATACTGTACTTTATGTGAATACTGTGAATACTGTATATTTCAGTTGGTTAGATAGTCAATTATATTTACTTATTTGTTTACACTGCTTGTGTTGTTTTTACTACCTGTGTACCCCCCATGCTGCTATGATGCCTGAATTTCCCCAAGGGGATCAATAAAGGAATATCTTATCTTATCAACCAGAGTGGATAAATTAATTAACGTTACAGAAAAAAAATAAGTATCCAAGAGATTTGAACTGGGGACCATATGGTCCACAGGCAGTGCACTAACGAGTTGAGCTAAACAAGCCATCATGAATTACTACTGACTAATCCATCATTTACACTTTTCAAGTGCCAATTGTGGTCGTTGTGCATTATTGGCATTAATAAATCAGATATCATGCTATTATGTCATGTTCTAAAGTAGGACTTACTACTATATGATACCCATTAAAACAAGTCATTCGAATAATAGAAGCATACTTTGCTGGAACGATTAATTTCAAACGTATACAGCGTGTGTGTGCGTGTGTGCTTTTGTGTGTGCGCTCTCGCGCTGACTCATTAAGCCTTTCCCTACGCATATAAAAACGAGTATTTCTTTATCCACTCTGGTTGGATGGTGTATTGTACTCACAAATCGCTTCCTGTTGAATGAATCGGTTGAGTGCAATGCCGACTCGCTACTTTCCCCCGTTCACTCGTCTTCACACATCCTAGAATATGACACGCCCACTGTTGACGTCACGGTTCGCGAGGGAAAACCAACTATTTTCCGGTGCCAGCTGAGCACCGATTTATCACGTTCTGAACCAATTAATCCCGGTCTGAACACGCCGGCCGGTGCGAGATTACGTTCGGGAACCGGCTCCAGCACGGAGCCTGGCCGGTGTAAAAGGGATCTCATTGGCACGGAGCCCCTAGACCCCCCTCTTCGAGCTAAAGCCCTCAATGGTCAGCCCCTAATCCTTTTTTTTTTTATCCACTTTTTCTCCCATTTTCTATATTTTCTCCCATCCCAATTTCGTATCATCCAATTCAACCCTCCCCTGTCACGAACGCTGTTTCTTGCCTCCCACAAGCCGGCTGCAATGTGGACTAAGTCATACATAGCACAAGTCCCCTCCGGTACTTGAGGTAACAGCAGTCGCATCTTTTCACCTGCGCAGCTCGATCTCTCAGTGGCGAGGAGTAACGCGTGGGAGGCTCACGCTGCCCCCGACACTTCCTGATTCCACTGCGCAGGCGCACCAACCGACCTGTAGGAGTCGCTGTCCACAACGCCCGATCCCCACCCATCAGTGTGAGGTTTTTGTCCGCTGCTCACCTACTCGCTCTGTTCCTTTAAGTTTTCAGTTAATTAATTGCATTCTCCTCTTCACACGCTTCTTCCTGTAGACGCCGTTTGATTGGTGCTTCCCCAACCACACGCTTGTCAATCTCATCCCGCAGCTGTCACAGCTTGTCATTAAGCATTCCTTTTGATTATATATACCCTGATTCCCCATCAAGTGTTGTTGGATCGTTTTGATATATTCTCTGCATTTGCCGTTCCTTCCGTTGCCTGCTGTTCCCTGTGCTTTGCCTCCCAGGACTCTCAAGGTGTATTCCGTTTGGACAACCCGTTCTCCGTTACGAAGCGTTCGCCCTGTTTGATCTGCTCTCTTTACGCACAGCGCTTGGGTGAGTTTTTGCAAGACAGTCTTTTGACCCTATCATTTTTCGTGTGTGTAAACACTGAAGAGATCCTGCTTTTTGTTCAGTCTGTCTCCCACCCTTTGCCTGTTTTTTGGATTGTTCATTGGGATTAATTATTGTTTGAACTTTGCTCACTGTGTGTATTCACACCGAAGATATTATCACTTGGATTATTATTGGGACATCGCTCACTGTGTGTATTCACACCGAAGATTCTATCACTTGGATTGTTGTTTGGGACATTGCTCACAGTGTGTAATTACACCGAAGATTCAGTCACTTGGATTATTCTGTTGGGACAAGTCACTTCACCTGTCACCTGTCTGTTCCCAACTGTACTCTGAGCTAACCCGCTCTCTCTCTCTCTCCCTGTACCGCTACCACCTCGGAGTACTGCCGGGAGGATTCTGCAGAGCGGCTCTGACGTCACTGTCAGATTCCTCAGACGAAACCTTCCCGGGAGAAGCTGCAGAGCAGCAACATACTTCAAATGCTTGTATCCCAGTCTGTGTCTGTTTTTCAACCAAGTTCTCGCTGCTATTCTGTGAAATAAACAAGCCCTAGTTTTTGGCTAACTCTGAAACTACTCTCTCTGTGTCGTTAGCGTTTGGGGTCGGTGTCAAACCATAACAATCAGTTTCCCACCCCCTAATACGACCAATGTGTATTAGTACGGACGACCAGCTAAACTGAAAGCAAATGTGGAGCGCTGGGCTCGAACAGCCGAGCCCAGCATCTCCAGATTTCGTGGCGAGCGCCTTGCCCACTACGCCACGTAGCCACCCAGTCAGCCCCTAACCCTTATTGAGTGTAAGTCAGTACCCCTCACTCTTAGTTTCAGGCAATCACAGAGAGGAGATCTCTTTGTATATTATTGACTGTCCACTTACTCCAATAGTTCTGGGTTACCCCTGGTTAAAACAACATAGTCCCCACATAGATTGGTCTACCGGTAACTTCCTCTCTTGGAACACCACCTGTCATACCTCTTGTCTGCACTCAGCCCAAGCACCTGTTCTGTCCCCCTCCCCAGTCCTGCCTCAACCACCAAACCTATCCTCAGTCCCAGAGTCCTACCATGACCTCGCAGTCATCTTTAACAAGGACCAAGCTCTGTCACTGCCCCCCGACCGCCCTTATGACTATGCCATTGAGCTTCTTCCTGGCACCCCTCTTTGCAGTAGCCAACTCTACAACCTCTCTTGGCCCGAAGGTGGATCCATGGAGAAGTACATCCAGGAGACCCTGTTTGGTGCAGGCTTCTTCTTCATGGACAAGAATGATGGAAGTCTGAGGCCTTACATCAACTACCAAGGACTAAATTAAATCACTGTAAAGAACAGGTACCCTCTGCCTCTCCTGATACAGTCCATCCTGAAGTCCTCCTGCAGGTTGACCCGACACCCCGGCATCTGCCGCACGGTGGCTTTCCTGTGCCAACGCCCTTGGTGGCCCACCTTGGAAGAGGACACAGGTTCCTTCGTCACTGCCTGTACTACCTGTGCCCAGAACAAATCCTCCCATTCCGCTCCCTGTGGCCTACTCCATCCCCCGCCCTTACCTTATCACCCTTGGTCTCACATTTCCCTGTCACCGGATTACCCCCTTCAGATGGTAACACCACCATCGTTGACCGGTTCTCCAAATCAGCTCACTTAATTCCCCTTCCCAATTTACCCTAAGCCAAGGAAACAGCCCACCTCATGATCCAACATGTCTTCCGTTTGCACTGCCTACCTCTTGATCGGACTGGGGTCCCTAGTTCTCTGCACAATTCTGGAAGGCTTTTTGCTCCCTTATTGGGGCTACTGCCAGCCTTTCGTCAGGGTATCAGCCTCTGTCCAATGGTCAATCCAAATGGGCCAACCTGGACCTGGAGACCGCCCTGCAATGCCTTGTTGCTTTCAACCCCTCCACCTGGAGTCAGCATCTGGTTTGGGTAGAGTATGCCCACAACTCACTTCCCAGCTCTGCCACTAACCTTTCCCTTTTCCTTTTTTATTTATTTTTTATTTTTTCTATTTTTCTCCCATCCCAATTTCACTGTGCCAATTCTTCCCTCCCCTGTCTTGAACGTTGCTCGCATATGCCCCCCACTGGCCGGTTGTAGGGAGGATAGAAGCCTTGCATCACGTGTCCCCTCCGATACACGAGGAGGCAGCCTGTCACATCTTTTCACCTGCCAGCCGCAGACTCTCATTGGCGAGGTGTAACGTGTGGGAGGCTCACACTACCCCCGCCATTTCCTGTCTCTGCTGTGCAGGCGTCCCCAACTGACCTGTAGGAGTCGCTGTCCACAACGTCCAGATTACCACCCATCGACTTCCACCCGCTAACTCTGCCAATTGATTTAGTATGACGGCTGGCCTAAGCCGGAGGCAACGCCGACAGCCGGAGTCAAACCCGGTGTCTCTTGCGTTGGTGACGAGCGCAATGTCCGCTGCGCCACCCAGCCGCCCTGTCCTTTCCCCTTTCCAATGGTCCCTTGTATATAAGCCCCCGCTCTTTCCCAACCAGGAGGCGGAGGTTGGGGTTCCATCTGCCCAGGCTTTCATCTGTCGTTGCCGTAGCACCTGGAGGAAGGCCTATGTGACTCTCTACTCGGTGCCTCTGCCAGGTACCAGCAGCAGTACAACAGGTGTTCTGCAAAATCCTACTCCCTGCAGAATTCTACTGCCGAGCGCTCCTGCGCTTGCGCACGCATGCGCATGACCCACAATCCTTTTCCACTCGTTTTCAGCCACAATATTCTGCAGCCGAACGTATTGTATGACTTGTTGATGGTGAGCAATATCTTAAAACATATTTGTACATACATAACTTATTACTGTATAAGCATGTAAATATTCGCATGTAATTGGCTTTGCAGCAGAATGTATAAAGCATGTATAAAGTAGATGATAAAATGTCGTACACCAAAATGTGACGATGACGACACCCAGCTGACGACACCCAGCTGTAACACGCAGCTGTAAAAAGATATAGGCCTGAGTTTAGCGTTATCTTGTTTTAAAATCACTTTTGTATGCATCAAAAATCACTTGTGTGTTAATAATATCACTTTTTATGCATCAAAAATCACTTGTGTGTTAATAATACTTATCCCGACCCTGGTCTGTATAGCAATGGAGAACAGGTGGACCGCATATTTGTACATACATAACTTATTACTAAAAATATGCTCACCATATGCATACAGTATACATGGAGTGAGTAGTGAGGTCATATAAAATGATTCTGTAGTGGGAGCATTCTTTGATAGCGATATATATGTATTAACAATTAGATTAAAAACAACTACTCTGCTGAATTCTGCTGACAGCGCTCCTGTGCTTGCGCACGCATGCGCATGACCCACAATCGTTCACTACAATATTCTGCCACCTTGCTGACGAACGTCTTGTTGAGTCTTGTTGATATATCTTAAACAATATCATCTGAATGTATTTGTAGATGATAAAATGTCGGTACACCTGTTGGAATTCGGAGTGAACTATAGGGTGACGTCACCCAGCTGTCCAAAGATATAGGCGATTTGCGCTACGGCAGCAGTTCTCAGCAGAGTAGTGGAATTTTGCAGACGCGTATAGCGAGTCGCGCTACGGCAGCAGTTTTCGAGGAGGGAGTAGTGGAATTTCGCAGCACTGACGTCACCGGCAGCAGTTCTCAGCAGAGTAGTGGAATTTTGCAGACGCGTCTAGCGAGTCGCGCTACGGCAGCAGATTTCGAGGAGGGAGTAGGATTCCGCAGAACACCGGCACTGGACACCTGCTCCTCGCTACCGACTTGGTCAGAAGGTTTGGCTGTCCACCCATGCTTATTGCTCTTCCACTAAAGGTAGAGAGCCGCAAGCTATCTCTTAGATTTATTGGACCCTTTAACCTCTTAAGCCGAATCTCTGTACTGGGCCAAGATTTATTTCATGTCACAAATAGATCAATTGTTATGGTTTGTAACCGACCCCAATCGCACAACACAAGACAGGTATGAGAGTAAGCCAAGAACTGGGCATTTATTGAAACAACAGAAAAACGGCACTGTCCCTTTAAGGGAGAACACAAATTACAGGAAAACAAGAACTTGGGAAAAAGGGCACAGTGCCTTTAAGAGGCGAGCTGGCTAAGGGGAAGGCTAAGGGAAAGCTAACGGACAGGGCCAGGGCAAGGGAAACAGGGCAGGAACAGGGAGGACTAGGAGGACCGGACAGGGAGGACTAGAAGGACTGGACAGGGAGGACTAGGAGGACTAGAGAGGGGAAACAGGGACAAAGGCCCGCGGAGGCGGGCTGGGGACAGGGACAGAGAAAACAGGGTTTGGGCCTTGGAAACAGGGCGAGGGTCAGAGCTGCTTACAGGGATGGAGTAGGAGCGTGCAGGCTAGACGTCTGGAGGAGAGCGCGCCGGCTCGGAGAGCACATCTGGCGCGGGGTCTGAGTGGTGCGCGTCTGCTTGGAGAACGCGCCGGTTCGAAGAGCGCATCTGGCGCGGAGGTCTGGAGTGCGTCTGGATGCGCGTCTGGAGTGAAGAGCGCGTCTGGCGCGGAGTCTGGAGTGAAGAGCGCGCCTGGCGCGGAGTCTGGAGTGCGTCTGGATGCGCGTCTGGAGTGAAGAGCGCGTCTGGCGCGGAGTCTGGATGCGCGTCTGGAGTGAAGAGCGCGTCTGGCGCGGAGGTCTGGATGCGCGTCTGGAGTGAAGAGCGCGTCTGGCGCGGAGTCTGGATGCGCGTCTGGAGTGAAGAGCGCGTCTGGCGTGAAGAGCGCGTCTGGCGCGGAGTCTGGATGCGCGTCTGGAGTGAAGAGCGCGTCTGGCGCGGAGGTCTGGATGCGCGTCTGGAGTGAAGAGCGCGTCTGGCGCGGAGGTCTGGATGCGCGTCTGGAGTGAAGAGCACGTCTGGCGCGGAGTCTGGATGCGCGTCTGGAGTGAAGAGCGCGTCTGGCGCGGAGTCTGGAGTGAAACACTGGAATACCTCCCGTAGAGTATTAGAGAGCGCAGTACTGTGTCCCACTCCAGGCAAACGGCGACAGGTGGCGAAGGCTTGCACCTCGTCTAGCGCCGGAGATGGAACAGCATTCAGACAGATAGGGAAACTCCCGTAGGAGCTTACAGATTGAGAACCTCCCGTAGGAGTTTGCTGATAGAGATATGATACGGAACGACCCGACCAGGACTGGGGGGAAGAGCGAGGTATTTAAAGCCCACTGGGGTGCTAATTAGAACTCACATCAGGTGCGTGATGGTAATTGATACTTGAACTAGAAGTGTGTGTTCGGCACGGACCAATCAAACAGATAATGAAAGATAGTCCAAGGGTGTGGGCTGCTGAAGAGCAGACGAGACTAAACGAACGCGAGGGTGGGGGCTGGAGAGGTGAGGAGACAGGGAATTAAAGTACAGGGAACAGGAATTAAGGTCCAGGGAAGAGGCGAACCTCACAGTACTCCCCCCTCCACGGGAGCCACCGGGCGACCCAAAAATACAGACAGAGGGGCAGGGGACAAAAAACAAGGCAACAAACAAAAAATTGGGCCATGCTAGCGGGGAAGCTACACCAAAAGTGGGGCTAGCAAAGGGGCAGGGTAGCTGAGGGGTAACTAGGGTAGCTGAGGGGTAACTATGGTAGCTGAGGGGTAACTAGAGGAGCTGAGGGGTAACTAGAGGAGCTGAGGGGTAACCATGGTAGCTGAGGGGTAACTAGAGGAGCTGAGGGGTAACCAGAGGAGCTGAGGGGTAACTAGAGGAGCTGAGGGGTAACTAAAGGAGCTGAGGGGTAACCAGAGGAGCTGAGGGGTAACAGCCAGGGCACTGATAGCTACAGGGCCTATGCTAGCTGTACTGCTACATTAACATAGAGGCTGCACTAGCTGCCGGAGCTAGGCTAGCAGACAGGGCTGGAACAGGGGCACTGGAGAGGGGAACAGGGAAGGGGCTAGCAGAGGGAAAGGGTAGCTGCCAGGGCACTGATCGCTACAGGGCCTATGCTAGCTGTACTGCTACATTAACATAGAGGCTGCGCTAGCTGCCGGAGCTAGGCTAGCAGACAGGGCTGGAACAGGGGCACTGGAGAGGGGAACAGGGAAGGGGCTAGCAGAGGGAAAGGGTAGCTGCCAGGGCACTGATAGCTACAGGGCCTATGCTAGCTGTACTGCTACATTAACATAGAGGCAGCGCTAGCTGCCGGAGCTAGGCTGGCAGACAGGGCTGGACCAGCATGAGAGAACAAGCTAGCTGGAAGGACAGTCCTAGCTGTGGGAAACTGACCTAGCTAGCTGAAGGGGCAGTCCTAGCAGTGGGAGAAAACCAACCTTGCTAGCTGAAGGGGCAGTCCTAGCAGTGGGAGAAAACTGACCTTGCTAGCTGAAGGGGCAGTCCTAGCAGTGGGGAAACTGACCTTGCTAGCTGAAGGGGCAGTCCTAGCAGTGGGAGAAAACTGACCTTGCTAGCTGAAGGGGCAGTCCTAGCAGTGGGGAAACTGACCTTGCTAGCTGAAAGGGCAGTCCTAGCAGTGGGAGAAAACTACACAAAAAGTGGAGGCCATGCAGAGGGACCGGGTTAGCTGCCTGGGCATGGCTAGCTACAGGGCCTATGCTAGCTGCAAGGGCTGCATTAACATAGAGGCTGTGCTAGCAGCCGGGGCTAAGCTAGCAGACCGGGGCCATGCTGGTAGTAGAGGCCTGGCAAGCTGCAGGGGAGCTAACGAGGCTAACAGGGAAGCTAACAGGGGAGACTAACAGGCTAAACAGGGGAGCTAACAGGGAAGCTAACAGGGGAGACAACAAGGGCTAACAGGGGAGCTAACAGGGGAGACTAACAGGCTAACAGGGGAGCTAACAGGGGCTAACAGGGGAGCTAACAGGGGAATCAACAGGGGAACTAACAAGGCTAACAGGGGAACTAGAGGGAACAAAAAAAAGGCAAACTCAACATACACCATCTGTGCTGGCTGGGGTCGTCGACGGGTCGGGTCGTACTGTTATGGTTTGTAACCGACCCCAATCGCACAACACAAGACAGGTATGAGAGTAAGCCAAGAACTGGGCATTTATTGAAACAACAGAAAAACGGCACTGTCCCTTTAAGGGAGAACACAAATTACAGGAAAACAAGAACTTGGGAAAAAGGGCACAGTGCCTTTAAGAGGCGAGCTGGCTAAGGGGAAGGCTAAGGGAAAGCTAACGGACAGGGCCAGGGCAAGGGAAACAGGGCAGGAACAGGGAGGACTAGGAGGACTGGACAGGGAGGACTAGAAGGACTGGACAGGGAGGACTAGGAGGACTAGAGAGGGGAAACAGGGACAAAGGCCCGCGGAGGCGGGCTGGGGACAGGGACAGAGAAAACAGGGTTCGGGCCTTGGAAACAGGGCGAGGGTCAGAGCTGCTTACAGGGATGGAGTAGGAGCGCGCAGGCTAGACGTCTGGAGGAGAGCGCGCCGGCTCGGAGAGCGCATCTGGCGCGGGGTCTGAGTGGTGCGCGTCTGCTTGGAGAACGCGCCGGTTCGAAGAGCGCATCTGGCGCGGAGGTCTGGAGTGCGTCTGGATGCGCGTCTGGATGCGCGTCTGGAGTGAAGAGCGCGTCTGGCGCAGAGTCTGGAGTGAAGAGCACGTCTGGCGCGGAGTCTGGAGTGCGTCTGGATGCGCGTCTGGAGTGAAGAGCGCGTCTGGCGCGGAGTCTGGATGCGCGTCTGGAGTGAAGAGCGCGTCTGGCGCGGAGGTCTGGATGCGCGTCTGGAGTGAAGAGCGCGTCTGGCACGGAGTCTGGATGCGCGTCTGGAGTGAAGAGCGCGTCTGGCGTGAAGAGCGCATCTGGCGCGGAGTCTGGATGCGCGTCTGGAGTGAAGAGCGCGTCTGGCGCGGAGGTCTGGATGCGCGTCTGGAGTGAAGAGCGCGTCTGGCGCGGAGTCTGGATGCGCGTCTGGAGTGAAGAGCGCGTCTGGCGCGGAGGTCTGGATGCGCGTCTGGAGTGAAGAGCGCGTCTGGCGCGGAGTCTGGATGCGCGTCTGGAGTGAAGAGCGCGTCTGGCGCGGAGTCTGGAGTGAAACACTGGAATACCTCCCGTAGAGTATTAGAGAGCGCAGTACTGTGTCCCACTCCAGGCAAACGGCGACAGGTGGCGAAGGCTTGCACCTCGTCTAACGCCGGAGATGGAACAGCATTCAGACAGATAGGGAAACTCCCGTAGGAGCTTACAGATTGAGAACCTCCCGTAGGAGTTTGCTGATAGAGATATGATACGGAACGACCCGACCAGGACTGGGGGGAAGAGCGAGGTATTTAAAGCCCACTGGGGCGCTAATTAGAACTCACATCAGGTGCGTGATGGTAATTGATACTTGAACTAGAAGTGTGTGTTCGGCACGGACCAATCAAACAGATAATGAAAGATAGTCCAAGGGTGTGGGCTGCTGAAGAGCAGACGAGACTAAACGAACGCGAGGGTGGGGGCTGGAGAGGTGAGGAGACAGGGAATTAAAGTACAGGGAACAGGAATTAAGGTCCAGGGAAGAGGCGAACCTCACATCAATACAGTCCGTATTAAGTGATGTTGTGTTTCTTTTTCAAATGTAGCCAAGAGTAAAGACCCTGACCCTATCAAAACAGAAGTCAAAGTGTATATTTTCAGTTTGTTTAGCAATGATTTGAAGTGGTATTAGCAAAATATGAGCTTATAAGAATCTCTGCGCATTGCATCGGAAATCTGAGGAGTTAGACGCGAGGACAGGATAGGATACCAAGAACATGCAAATGGACCTTATAGAAGTGGAGTAATCTTCAGTTTTACTTGGGTATGTACTTTTAGGCAAATTTTCTGAAAATATAGCTAGGGCCTAACAGGTTAAGTTCAATAGGAGCATGAACCGCTCTGTTGTCTGCCTTTGGTTACCCCGTTCCCTCCGCATCCACCATACCTTCCATGTCTCCCGGATTAAACCTATCTAGGGTTCATATCAACCCTGCCATAAAAGACTGGTCACACAACTCTTCCACTTTGCCATATCATAGACTTACGTCCCTCTCTGCCTGACTACCCCGCCTGGTGAACCTTCTGCCTGCTCTGTTATTTATTCCCTGGATTTGTACTGTTTTGACCCATGAATTAGTTTTTTTTTTTTTTTTTATCTTTTGGTTCCCAGGCAATTGGACTTTATTTGTTCCTGTGGTTTCTTTTGATACTTTTTTTTGACAACGCTTAGTGTTGCTTTTGTTTGGACATTTATTAATTTATCCCTGTTCCATATATTTTCGTATAAATAAATATACCCGCATTTGGGTTTGACTCCATTCCTCATCTCTACTCGTTCTGTGTCTGTGTCTGGGTTCTGGCTCTTGTATACCCATTACAATTTTCTGGTATCCCTTCCCACTTTATCCAATCAGGAGAGAGACCTCCTGCAGAAATTTGAATTAAAAACAAATATGTGCTTGAAACAAGTCAAATAATCTGCCAGCTAATTTGGCTTGGCAAGATTTCTTGAAATAAGTAAAAAAATATCCACGGTTCTCTTTCCTGATTGGAAGGGATACCAGAAAATGGAGGGATACCAGAAAATGTATTTTCTGTTTACTGCAGAGCAAGAGGGACTGGGAGACCCATTTTACTGACCAAACATTCTATATCAGTGATGGCTGTTGGAATGTAGAGCTATTTAACACTTATTTTAACAAGAAAATACCACTTACAGCACATATAAGCATATTTAGTTCCAAAATACTTTATTAAATAAATTACATTAAATGGTTATGGAATATAAACAAATTCTGTGAAGTGTAACTGGTCTGAAATTACATTTACACTACAAAACTACATTTACACTCGGGGCAACTGTGGCTCAGGAGGTAGAGCAGTCATCTGGTAATCGGATGGTTCCCGGTGTCCTTGAGCAAGACACTTACCCTAATTACTCCCGATGAGCAGGTTGATTCCTTGCATAGTCGCATCCGCCGTCGATGAGTGAATGGGTGAATGTGAGGAACAAAATTGTAAAGCACTTTGGATAAATGGTAAATGGCTGCATTTATATAGCGCTTTTATCCAACACGCTTTACCCATTCACTCACACATTCACACACCGATGGCGGAGGCAACCATGCAAAGTGCCAACCTGCTCATCAGGAGCAATTAGGGGTTAAGTGTCTTGCTCAAGGACACTTCGACATGCTGCCCAGGAGGAGCGGGAATCGAACCGGGAACCTCCGGATTACCAGACGACTGCTCTACCTCCTGAGCCACTGTCGCCCCCATAATAAAAGGATGGATAAAGCACCATTTACCATTTTACACTACAGAACTACACATACTACATTACACTACAAAACTACACACTACATTTACACTAAAGAACTAAACACACTACATTTAAACTACTAAACTACACACACTACCATTTACACTACAAAACTACAGTACACACACTACATTTACACTGCTAAACTACACACACTACATTACACTACAAAACTATACACTACCATTTACACTACAAAACAAACTACACACACTACCATTTACACTACAAAACTACACACTACAATTTACACTACACAACTATTTTCCTGTCTGTTTCTCAGAAAGCTAATTAGCTAACTGAAACTGCTTGCTTTTAGATGTCTTGTTTATTTCTCACTCTCTCACTGAACAGTAGCATTTCTTGCCTGTGTGACTATGGATTTCCTGTTTTTGTTACAGTTATCACCACACCCACTGCAAATAAAGAACTGACTTACAGTTCAAACTGATTCTCACAGGGGGATGCTGAACTCTCTCTCTCTCTCTCTCTCTCTCTCTCTCTCTCTCTCTCTCTCTCTCTCTCTCTCTCTCTCTCTCTCTCTCTCTCTCTCTCTCTCTCTCTCTCTCTCTCACACACTCACACACACACACACACACACACACACACACACACACACACACACACACACACACACACACACACTGTTTGTACTTCTCAGTTTGTAGATTTCACAATCAAAAACATATTTTCAAATTATATAAATTTTTCTCTTCCAACATGATCCGACAAGTAATTTCATAATCTCATATCACACACACAAACAAACAATCAAACACAAACACAAACACACACACACACACACACACGCACACACACACACACACACACACACACACACACACACACACACACACACACACACACACACACACACACACACACACACACACACACACACACACACACACACACACACACACACACACACACACACACACACACACACACACACACACACACTGTTTGTACTTCTCAGTTTGTAGATTTCACAAACAAAAACATATTTTAAAATTATATACATTTTTCTCTTCCAACATGATCCGACAAGTAATCTCATATTTTACAAAAGTATCTTGAATCTGAATATCGTTATTTTCCCCCTGAAGAAATGGAACCAAATTTCCTTGTAATAATCACATTATTGTAATCCCCTTATTTGTAATCCCTTTATATGTAATCCGTTACTCCCAAAACGCTGCTCATGATGACCACAATGTCAAGCTTGTTATTCTCTGTCCACATACTTCCAAGTCCTGACCATATAAAGTCACATAATTAGGTTGTGCAGGGGTTCCTGTGGCGACGGGAGGCAATTAAATGGGGAGTTAACGATGCATGGAGAGCGCTAGGGGGATGCTAACATGAAAGATAGAACCCCACGCGACCAGACCCCGTCTTAAACGGTCACGTCCCAACTATCCCCTGAAGACCGTTAGCCCCCCCACCCAAGTGTAATCACAGCGCACTTAAACATTTATCTACAACGTTTTGAACACAGGCCTAAGACTATCTCTCCATCTGTACCCCTCCCTCTATCCTGTCATCTTGTCCCGTCTCACTGTCCTTCCCTTCAATGTCTTCTTCTTCTTCTTCTCTCTGCTCTCACGGGCCTTCCGTCTCAGTGTCTCGGCTATATTCACAATTAACCCTTTCACTGCCACACTACCAAACGGTTAACCCTTTCACAGCGACAACACACAGAAGGTTAACCCTTTCACTGCCACATGATAGCCGGTTAACCCGGCGACCGTCGGTTGTGTGATAGTAAAGGGTTAACATTCTGTCATGTGGCAGTGAAACTCTTCATTCAGCCAATGCATGGTTACAGTGATGCAAAGACTGCAGTTCATCCAAATAGATGGTGAATGTACAGGAGTTGATATGTACAGAGACATAACAACAACAACGTACAGAGTTCCACAGTATGACAGACACACATGGTACAATGACAACAGGACCTCACATACAATGCACAGGGACAGCACTACAAACAACAGACAGTAGACTACATGTATCACTCTCCATATGGTACATTTACTCAGTACTATGTATATTAAACAATAGACAGTAGACTACATGTATCACTCTCCATATGGTACATTTACTCAGTACTATGTATATTAAACAACAGACAGTAGACTACATGTATCACTCTCCATATGGTACATTTACTCAGTACTATGTATATTAAACAACAGACAGTAGACTACATGTATCACTCTCCATATGGTACATTTACTCAGTACTATGTATATTAAACAATAGACAGTAGACTACATGTATCACTCTCCATATGGTACATTTACTCAGTACTATGTATATTAAACAACAGACAGTAGACTACATGTATCACTCTCCATATGGTACATTTACTCAGTACTATGTATATTAAACAACAGACAGTAGACTACATGTATCACTCTCCATATGGTACATTTACTCAGTACTATGTATATTAAACAACAGACAGTAGACTACATGTATCACTCTCCATATGGTACATTTACTCAGTACTATGTATATTAAACAACAGACAGTAGACTACATGTATCACTCTCCATATGGTACATTTACTCAGTACTATGTATATTAAACAATAGACAGTAGACTACATCACTCTCCATATGGTACATGTATTTATTTTACTATACATATCACTCCCCATACATTTAGTACTTTGTACAGTGTTAGAGTGGTGTACAATGGGGGTGTTTTGCAAAATAAAGTAATTGCCCATTCGTGCATTAGACCACTCATTCATTCATTCAGCTTGGGAAGTGAGAATGTTTACAATTCAATACCTGTGTGTGTGTGTGTGTGTGTGTGTGTGTGTGTGTGTGTGTGTGTGTGTGTGTGTGTGTGTGTGTGTGTGTGTGTGTGTGTGTGTGTGTGTGTGTGTGTGTGTGTGTGTGCGTGCGTGTGCGTGCATGCATGTGTGTGTGTGTGTTTGTGTGTGCTTGCGCATGAACCTCCATCCAGAAGACTGAGACAGACAGACAGACAGACAGACAGACAGACAGACAGACAGACAGACAGACAGACAGACAGACAGACAGACAGACAGACAGACAGACAGACAGACAGACAGACAGACAGACAGACAGACAGACAGACAGACAGACAGATACACACACACACACACACACACACACACACACACACACACACACGCACACACACACGTATGCGCAATGCCAGGGCCCTGCCACTGGCACACCTGAATGGAATGGATCTACAGCTGTGTTTACCCATCGTCAAACCCATCAGCTGTGACAATGGTCTATACAAATAGCCCGTCACAGGTGTCTGCAGATTAGCTTCAACTAGGGGGATGAATAACACATCAGACTTTCAACAGCCATGATATTAGAATAAGAGACCTTAGACAAAGCCAC
Organism: Notolepis coatsorum; assembly: GCF_963971535.1. NCBI lineage: Eukaryota > Metazoa > Chordata > Actinopteri > Aulopiformes > Paralepididae > Notolepis > Notolepis coatsorum. The sequence goes on along the minus strand of NC_140178.1, from coordinate 59,391,305 downwards.
TGCCACTCTAAGCCACTGGCACTTAAGCCACTGGCACTCCACATGTGTAAAACATATAGTTTACAATGTCGCTAATACTGATGTACAACATAGTACTGTCTGTAGCACTACTACACGTATGAAGAATGCTACATGAAGTCTATCGCCTATTGTTTGTGGTGCAGTCCCTGTACACTGTGTGCAAAGTCCTGATGTTGTTGTACTGTGTGTGTCGTACTGTGGAGCACTGTACATTGTCGATATGTCTCTGTACACTTTGTCAACCAAGACAAACTCCTGCACATTCGTTGTGCATTTGGGAGCAAACAAGTGTTTCCGATTCCGATCTTGGATTTCAGTGACAACTCAAGAGCTAGTATGGGCCAGTGCAGATATTTTGTGTCAATTTAAAAACTGACCTTTGGTTGACCTCTACGAACTTGCATTAAAGCCATCGCACATCCGCATCTCTTTATCTCTCTGTGTCTCTCATCAACAACCCCCCCTCCTCTCTCTCTCTGTGGTCTCTCTGGGTGTTTGTTGTTCGCTTCCTGTCACAGAGGAAGTGCCTCGCCCTGCCGACTGGGGCCCGCTCCCCATTCCCCCCCCCCCCCCCCCCCCCCCCGCCAGTGATTTCGGGGGGAGATAGGGGGGGGCAGGGGCAGGACAGACAGGGGATAGATAGAGGGGAGCGCGGGACAGAGAGAGGGAGAGAAGGGCACAGGACAAGCCAGAGGACAGCAGGAGAGGAGAGGAAGATCACTGACTCTGGGCTAAAAATAAGAAGGGAGAGCGTTTGAGAGAATGTAAAAGAAGAAAGCGTGGGTGATGCAGTACTTCAGCGGTGTGACGGAGAGGAAGCGGCTTTAGAGAACTGGAGGTAAGAGAGAAACCGAACGGTGAGCTAGGAAAGAGGCTGGAAATAGATTTTTGCAACAAGACAGAGTGGGAAAATGCATGTGTGTGTGCATGTATTATATTTGACTTTAGGTGTTATTACACACCAGCACAATGACAGCATTGTCATGTAATATGGCTGTGTCTCTAAGCTTTTTTTCTTTCTTTTTTTACTTTCAAATATTTTATGCGGAGCAGAATTTAAATTGTTTCTACTTTGCATCCTGTTTGTGTTCTATTGTCATTGTTATTTTCCGTCTAGAAAATGTGGCCTCCAGGGTCCTTTAGTGGCAGTGTGCTTCCAGGGTCCTTTAGTGGCAGTGTGCTTCCAGGGTCCTTTAGTGGCAGTGTGCTTCCAGGGTCCTTTAGTGGCAGTTTGCTTCCAGGGTCCTTTAGTGGCAGTGTGCTTCCAGGGTCCTTTAGTGGCAGTGTGCTTCCAGGGTCCTTTAGTGGCAGTTTGCTTCCAGGGTTCTTTAGTGGCAGTGTGCTTCCAGGGTCCTTTAGTGGCAGTGTGCTTCCAGGGTCCTTTAGTGGCAGTTTGCTTCCAGGGTTCTTTAGTGGCAGTGTGCTTCCAGGGTCCTTTAGTGGCAGTGTGCTTCCAGGGTTCTTTAGTGGCAGTGGGCTTCCAGGGTTCTTTAGTGGCAGTGGGCTTCCAGGGTTCTTTAGTGGCAGTGGGCTTCCAGGGTTCTTTAGTGGCAGTGTGCTTCCAGGGTTCTTTAGTGGCAGTGTGCTTCCAGGGTTCTTTAGTGGCAGTGGGCTTCCAGGGTTCTTTAGTGGCAGTGGGCTTCCAGGGTTCTTTAGTGGCAGTGTGCTTCCAGGGTTCTTTAGTGGCAGTGTGCTTCCAGGGTTCTTTAGTGGCAGTGGGCTTCCAGGGTTATTTAGCGGCAGTGGGCTTCCAAGGTTCTTTAGTGGCAGTGTGCTTCCAAGGTTATTTAGTGGCAGTGGGCTTCCAGGGTTATTTAGTGGCAGTGGGCTTCCAGGGTTCTTCCAGGGTTCTTTAGTGGCAGTGGGCTTCCAAGGTTATTTAGCGGCAGTGGGCTTCCAAGGTTCTTTAGTGGCAGTGGGCTTCCAAGGTTATTTAGTGGCAGTGGGCTTCCAAGGTTCTTTAGCGGCAGTGGGCTTCCAAGGTTCTTTAGCGGCAGTGGGCTTCCAAGGTTCTTTAGCGGCAGTGGGCTTCCAGGGTTATTTAGCGGCAGTGGGCTTCCAAGGTTCTTTAGCGGCAGTGGGCTTCCAGGGTTATTTAGCGGCAGTGGGCTTCCAAGGTTCTTTAGCGGCAGTGGGCTTCCAGGGTTCTTTAGCGGCAGTGGGCTTCCAAGGTTCTTTAGCGGCAGTGGGCTTCCAGGATTCTTTAGTGGCAGTGGGCTTCCATGGTTATTTCGCGGCAGTGGGCTTCCAGGGTTCTTTAGCGGCAGTGGGCATCCAAGGTTCTTTAGCGGCAGTGGGCTTCCAGGGTTTTGCAAATGATGCAATGAATCATACTATACTGAAATGTTATACTGTAAATAGAAAGTAAATTGAATACCAGGATATTAGCACTCAGGATAGATTTCATGTTGTATGTCATTTCATGGTGTCTTAACCTCTTAACCTGCGCCCCCAAAATTGGCCATTTTAGTTTTAGTTTTTGAGGGCTGCATACTTTTTTTGCAAAACAAAACAACATACTTTCTACTTATAGCACATGCATGAGCCTGGTCTCTATTGAAAGATGACATTCTGAAGTTTCTGAATGTCTCGAGAACCGCTGGACGGATTTTGTCGGATTTTGTCGCTATCGACAGGCAACAAATAAGCCTTCAATTCGATATGTATATTGTATTACAAAATATGCACACCCGAGCCACTAGGGGTCGCCAAAGTGCTGGTCGGCAAATCGTCCTAAAAACGTCCCACATGCGGGACGTTGCAGGTTAAGAGGCTGTTCTTACTATGTGTTGTATGTTGTTTCATGGTGTCTTAACTGTTCTTACTGTGTGTTGTATGTAATTTCATGGTGTCTTAACTGTTCCTACTGTGTGTTGTATGTCGTTTCATGGTGTCTTAACTGTTCTTACTATGTGTTGTTTGTCGTTTCATGGTGTCTTAACTGTTCTTACTGTGTGTTGTATTTCGTTTCATGGTGTCTTAACTGTTCTTACTGTGTGTTGTATGTCGTTCCATGGTATCTTAACTGTTCTTACTGTGTGTGTGCTCTTAAACACCCAACCCCCCCCCCCCCCCCTCCTTTCCCAAGGGGAACATAAATTACTTGGTTTGGTCTCTCCCAATCCTTGTACCAGTGTCGTGAGATTGAAATGACGCTGGGCGGGGTTTGGGGGGGCTGGGCTAAGGATTTTGCAGCTTGTGTGTGTTTGCAAGAGAAAGAAGAAGAAAGAGAAATGGAGAGGTGGTCAACACGCCCTCTTCATTCATCACCTGCTGACCTCATCATTGCGTCACACAGTCTGTGTTGCGACTGTCTTTCTTAACTCATGTGATATTTTCACTGCGTTTGTATAATTTGTCTTTGTAATTATAATTATCAATTGCAATTATTATTGTTGTTGGTGGTGGTTAGGTGTTAAAAATTCTGGTCATTGCTGAATAAAAACAATCGGCTTGTGAACAACGCAGTATCAAGGACATTCACTCAAATGCATTTGCTTGCCAAATTCACCATAAGCAGATTCCCTAGGGTTTGTCTTATTGAAGCAAAGATTCACTATGAAACAATTCACATGCCAATGTTATTCTTATGATCGTGGACAGTTCATTCTACATTTGTTTTAGCCTGCAAGACCCTGCAACAAGGTCATGGCTAGAAGGTATCTGCATCTTCAACCTAACCCTTACCTTAATCCTAACCTTAACCTCACTGTTTATAAACATAACCCTTACCTTTACCCTAACCATAGCCTCACTGTTTATAAACCTAACCCTTACCTTAACCCTTGGAAATTGGATTGTGACAGAAAGGTCGCAGGTGTGATCCACAGACAGGCAGGACAATTGGGTGAATAAATAATGCTCTCCTCTCTTTAAACTCCCACTGCTCAACAGCCCATGAGCAAGGGACCAGTGGAGCTGTTCAGTGGCAAACAGTGTCACACTGTGCCTGTACTGGGAAGCTCCTTGAAAAAGCTTTTTATCGTTAACACTTTGACTGTACAGATTGTTATTTGTCCATAACTTGTCACCAGATAACCTTTTTCCACATTATTCATTTAAAGGACACTTTAAAGTAAGGGAAAAAAGGACACTTTAAGAAAATAACTTGTTGTGATTATTGCATAGTACAGTTAGTAACAGCAAGTATAGCATAGGGACATAGAAGTAAAAACTGTATATTGTATAGTAGTGTACATAGGACCTTATTAACATGTCTATTTTATCATGTCTATTCTACTTATTTTATTACTATTTACTATTATTACTATTGTATTTTTGCACAATCGTAGCGGGCATGGCCAGCCGCATTTCATTGTATGCCCTGGTATGTATGTGATGAATAAACTCTTGAATCTTCCCCAGAGGGAGAGCTTCTCTGTACTTCCCTGAAATATGGGTTGCATGTGTGATGTCACACACCACTACCTACTATGTACTATGCTACTATATCTATACTAGTACTACCTACTATGTCTACTACTAGCCTACCTACTATGCTACTATGTCTATACTGCTATGCACTTGGAGTGTAGCACTCAAGTTCTGCACTGTTTGACGAGCAATACCACTTACCCTTAGACGCCAAAAGTGTACCTCTCCTGCTGAATGTAAATATAAATGTAAATGTAAGGCGAAAACATTGCTGCACATCCTGCACATTAAATATCAGCTTGTTTATTTCATGATTGTTGGCCTATTTCATGTTCAGGTCTTTTGCTGTAGTTAGCTTGTTTAAATATGAAATTCTAAGAATGGGGAAAGCATATAAAATGGAATCAGCTCCTTGTAAAATAGTTAGGCTTGCTTAGCTTAATATTTTTGTATTATTATTATTATTATTATTATTATTATTATTATTATTATTATTATTATTATTATTATTATTATTATTATTATTATTATTATTATTATTATTATTATTATTATTATTATTATTATTATTATTATTATTTTATTATTATTATTATTATTATTTAGCATGGTTGTCCTATAAGTGGTACAAATAACCAACAATAGTCAGAATATGGACTGAAAATCTTCTGTGTAAATAATAAATACATTTGAATCCACTACATGTTCAATGGAGCAGTTACTGCATGGGTTGATGATTTGATAATTGCGGCAAGCAATGATGATCTGTTGAATGATGTAAAGAAAACACTTGCTATGAAATTTAAAATGAAGGATCTTGGGAAACTGAAACATTTCCTAGGCATTGATTTTGACCAGGATGATGCGGGAACAGTGAAGATGAGCCAGAAAACATACATTTCTAAGGTACTAGAAAGATTTGTGTAGCAGGGTGGATTATCCCTGCTTTATGGGAGTGGTTGTACACGGCCACCGGGTAGCGGGATGCAGTAGAGTTTGATCTAACTGAACCCCCGTCTTTGGGCCCGGAACGTCGAACTGGAGGTCGGGCAGCAGGAGCGGATGGGGCCCAGGATTTACTAACCTGGGGGTGGTACTCTGGTCCTCCTCGCCCTCCAGGGCGGTCAGCAGTAGCTCCCCACACACTCTCACTTCCCCCAGTACCTCCGTTAGCCCTCCCACACCTGGTGACTGTTAGATGACTAATGATTTTCGCTCCCCAAAGCAGTACCCTTCCTTAATGACCTGTAGAGACCTTTAACCATGAAATACGGGTATGGTGGGGAAAGGGTTAAATAATAATAATATTACCGGGACAACAAGGGTTAAGACACAGGCTCAGTAACAGACACACACACCATGTTCCCATATACGTCTCCTTTATATACTACCTAGTCAAGTCTCAGATACAGGGTTATATCTTAATACACGGGTAATATACAATATGTTCACACTAGGCACCTGGTGCTCTCACTCAACAATACAGAGGGAACGTTATTCCCAAAATAGGCACCTTGTGCTCGTTCTATTAATACTACTGCCCCGCTTTTAAGGTAAATGTTAAAGGAGTTCAATGGGAAATTCAATACAAGAACACAGTTATTACACTCAAAAGAAATGAAATGTGGGCCCACGTTACCAAACAAAAGTCCTAGCTAAAGCCGGCTTAAAATGGTTGGGGTACCCCTAGACGCTGCTGCTAGCATTAGTTTAGAATTGATATTGTTTTGGCACTCGAAGCGCCGCTGTACTTAACAGAGATGGCGGGTCCACTCTCACCACCACTCGTCCGGGTGGTAAGATGGCCGTCGGGCGATCCCGCGATAACAGCCAGCGGGCCGGGGTAGACAGCAGGGGCAGTGGCGTGGGCTGGAGGAGCGTGCTGTGTTGTGGCGGCCTCTGCTGGAAGAAGAGGCGTCCTCGGCTGCGTCGAGGAGATGTCCACTGCGGGGCTGAAGGGCTGAGCTGGCGCGCGCTAAGCTGTGGGCTAACCGAAACACAGCTAAACTGTGGGTCTTGGTGGACCCTTCTGCTGTCGCCTATATATCTAACGCAATGTGGCTATGTACACCACCTGTCTTCGGCGACGCTCGCCTAGTGGTACACTCGAAGTGTCTATAGCCGTTAGCTACCAGCTAATATACCGCATAAACTTCTAGGATAACCCGAGGTATTACTAAAGTTTATTCCTTTTTCCGTTTCACTATTCCAACACTTCACTATCGCTTGTAATTCTATGATAACCCGTTTTATAGCAGAGTTTCTCTATCTCTCCCGCTTGCTCTCAACGGGGCGCATCTATATTAATCCCAGCCCAAGAGTGCTTTGCGTTTCTCTGATTGGCCACGACGCCCATGTGACCGCGGCGCGCGGCAGAGCGGAAATAGGCTGCTGCTCCGGCGAAAGAAAGACAGGCATTCTATTGCCATGCTCTGCGACAAACTCTAACCTTAACCAACTCCGAAAGAATGCCTAAACTTAACCCTAACCTTAACCAACTCCGAAAGAATGCCTAAACTTAACCCTAACCTTAACCAACTCCGAAAGAATGCCTAAACTTAACCGGCGAAAGAAAGACAGGCATTCTATTGCCATGCTCTAAGACAAACTCTAACCTTAACCCACTCCGAAAGAATGCCTAAACTTAACCGGCGAAAGAATGCCTAAACTTAACCGGCGAAAGAAAGACAGGCGCTAGTTACGTTTATATAGAGAGATGATAAATTAATTAAACGTAAAAAAAAAAAAAAAAAAATTTAAGTGATTCAAACTTGTCACCAACGCACTGCAGGCTCCACAGCAAGCTGAGGAACGAGTTGAGCTAACCGTCAATGTTAAAACAGGGGGGATTACGGCTACATAATGCCGCAGCAACTTATGCGCCGCTCCGCTCTGCCGCAGGGCGTGCTAGGCGTTGTCGCGGCCAATCAGGGAAAACGCGGAAGCACTCTTGGGCTGGGATTAAAGAATAGGCCAACGGGGCTCTCCGAGAGCACACGTCTGTCCACGTTCACTGTCGAAGAGGACTTCCTCCTGTTCCGCTCTCCAGGTAATCAGCGTCTAGCTCGCTCATCTCCTTCCTCCTCTGCTCCGCCTGCCACCACCGCCCCCTGCTGGCGACCGCAAACTGGTCCCACAATGGGACACTCAAGGCAGGAAGAAGGATGATTTAGTGTCACGTTAATAATCCATATTGAAGCCGGAGGGAAGAAAGAGAACCTCGCGTTATTTGTCCGGGGCGAGATATCAAAGAGAAACACTGGTTATCATGTCTTTGTGCACACAGGGGAAGTAAAAGGTTACGTTAGCACTTCTGAATAATAGAAGAATATTCAGGATGCTACATTTGGTATGTCAGATTGTAAACCAAGATCCACCCCATGTGAACAGAAATTAGACAACAACAGTGATGCTGACCCAGTGGATCCCAAAAGATACCGTGAGGTTGTGGGGAGTCTAACTTATTTAATGACCTGTACCAGGCCTGATTTGAGCTGGGTTGTGGGAAAGCTATCACAGCATTTATCAGAACCAGATGGACAGCACTGGGTAACTGCTAAACATGTGATGAGGTATTTGAAGGCCACAGTAGACCACAAGCTATGTTACAGGAAGAGTGAGACAGATCTCAAACTTGTGGGATATAATGATTCGGACTGGGCATCTGACTTAAGTGACAGACGAAGCACGACAGGTTATTGCTTCAGTCTAACAGATGATGGCCCACTGATTTCTTGGAGATCAAAGAAACAAGCTACAGTAGCCTTGTCAACCTGCAAGGCAGAGTACATGGCGTTGGCCGCGACCACGCAAGAGAGTTTATACCTGATACAATTAATGAATGGGATGGAAAACAATGGTCAATATGCACCAGTGAAAATATTTGGAGATAATCAAGGTGCAATTGCTTTATCAAAAGATCCAGTGTGCCGCCAAAGGTCCAAGCATATCGATATCAGATATCATTTTGTTCGTTCTGTAGTAAATTATGGTAAATTCATATTTGAGTACTGTCCTACAGAAGACATGCTGGCGGACGTTATGACTAAACCAATTACCAAGTTCAAGATGGAGATTCATGCGATTCATGTTGAGTGTGTGATCAATAGAAATGCATGTCAAAGTACCCTTTGTTCATTACGATATTGTAGTCTGAGATCAAGTGGGGGCGTTGAGTGTTGATGTTTAATGTTGAAGTACCTTGTTCTTTACGGTGTTATACAGTCTGAGATCAAGTGGGGGTGTTGAGTGTTGATCTCATCGACACTCATCTGCATATTCACGTTCATGTCGTGTGACGTCATACGTCTATTCACGTTGTATATATTGAAAGAGCGCCAAAAAATCTTTCTTGCCAGTGAGTGAACTGAAGTGAGCAGTCATGCGTATTCTTGATTACCAAAGACATTTAACTATAGCTACCAAGTATGGCTGCACTACCGTCTTTCAGCCTGTGTCAGGCCTTGATTGAAGAGATAGTGACGCGTGATCAATATTATCCTCCTGCTCCTTTAGCCCCTTTCGTGACTGTGATGTACCGCGTCACGAAAGGGGCTACCTGCTCCTCTGACATTGCGACACTGAATGATGTTTCCTGCAGTGATCTAAATTAGTGTGTTGCGATGCTCATATCAACACTGGTTGCACGCACGCTAATGACGCCATGTGCACGCGCTCCCGCGCATGTGCATAAATGTCCCTCGCATAAGGACAGTGGTGCGTTATTGAAATCATCTGGGGTTGCACGCACCACTGCACGCGCGCTCCCGCGAATGCGCATTTAATGTCCCCTCGCTTGAGCACAGACTAAAGACAGTGCCTAATTGCCTCTACGAATGGAATGTAACACATGTCTTCACAACCAGGGGTGCAGTCGTAATATGGGCGAAGGCCAAACGTTTGACCGCGTTTGCCCAGCACTGCGCCCCTGTTCACAACAAGTTAGGTGTGAATGTATCTGAGAACGTATTTAACACACCTGACGACCGGTGCTATTGATATGCAAATAGCGAGTACTTATCTGGGGTTGCAACCCTGTCCCATGAAGAACGCATGCCTGCATAAGGACAGACTAAAAACAGTGCCTAATTGCCTCTACGAATGGAATGTAACACCTGACGACCGGCGCTATTGATATGCAAAGTAGCCAGGTGGGTACTGCGAGTTGGCGCATCACGAGTGCAGCGCATTCCTGTGTGCACGCGCGTGCACATCCGTGCGTGTGCATGCACGCGCTTCTGCTCACAAAACGTTGGTTGCACGAGAGAGCCCCCCCCCCCCCCCGCCCGCGCAGTAGTGCTTAGCAAACCTCAGGTCCGCAAGCCCCGCCCTCCGGCACTGCAGGAATCCCCTGTTGCGCAACCCCCTCCTTCTCATCCAATAAAACACAGCGATTCATTACAGTTGTCGGGTCAACGTCAACGAACCCAACACTAACACGACCCTTTCAAACTTAACCCAGCGCACATTAAAACCTAGTATTAAGGTTGTCTAAAATATGCAGCTCGAATGATATCGGAAAGTCGGAACAGCAGTTCGCGAAAATGAACCATGATGTCTCCATGCAGAGTTCCTGGGACGTGTTCACAAGTTGGCCGGGTTTTGTGTGGGACACCCTGCTGCGTTATTTCTAAACCTAGCCGCATTTCTGGCAGACGCTCTCTGATTGGCACTGACTGACGCTCTCTGATTGGCCACTGACATGTTTGCCCAATCGCGTGACGAGCTGTGTCTTTTCTTTGCCCATTTTCGCGTCGAACAGCCTGCAAACTACCTGGCGTTCTATCGCCAGACAAACTCTAACCGTAACCAACTTCGAAAGAGTGCCTAAGCTTAACCAGTGTAGAAACAGGCGTCGGCCAATCAGAGAGCGTCTTGCCAGAAATGCGGCTAGGTTTAGAAATAACGCCACCCTGCTAGCTGCTAGCTAACGCGTATTAGCCTAAGTTACTAGCGAGTAACAACTCATCGACTCCTCCATTGGCACCTGCTTACCGCGTTTCTTATTCGTATTCATAAAAGTGTATAGGGAGTTTAAAAGGTGTCATGCCGACAGCCACGAAGGAATCTTGAAGACGTTTCGGGGGCTCAGTGAATGGCTTGGGGAGTCACTGGTAAGTCACTATTCCATCATTCGGGACAGAGGTTTAACAGGTGGAAGATTATGCTGTTTTGAAAACTTTATAAAGGTAGCTGGGTTATGAATGAACACGGAGAAACAAGACGAGTGGCTATTACAAATAGACGTATTTAAAATGTGTCATGCCGACAGCCACGAAGGAATCTTGAAGACTTGAAGAAGAATGGGGGACCCTGATGTAAACAAGACGAAAGTATTTCTCTGGTCTGCATCCCCTTAACAATTGTGTTTATTGAGCTGTACTGTATTGTACCCATTCTGCAATCTGTTAATAAAGTTTTCAATCAATCAATTCCGGGAGTTAAGTGAATGGCTTGGGGAGTCACTGGTAAGTCACTATTCCATCGGGACAGAGGTTTATTAACAGGTGGAAGAATATGCTGTTTTGAAAACTTTGTAAAGGTAGCTGGGTTATGAATGAACACGGACAAACAAGGCGAGTGGCTATTACAAATAGACGTATGTGGACCAATAGTACAGCATATAGATACATTCTGGATGTGGCTCTTTGATTGATTGATTGAAAACGTTATTAACAGATTGCAGAATGGGTACAGTACAGTACAGCTCAATACATACAATTGTTAAGGGGATGCAGACCAGAGAAAGACTTTCGTCTTGTTTACATCAGGGTCCCCCATTTTCAATTCATCGTAACATATATGACATACAGATAGACAGTACTGCTACATCTATACATTTATGACATACCAGATTTGCAAATACAGTACTGTTTGTGATACAAAAAGAGTCCAGAAAAAAGAGTATACATTTGACGTAGAAACTGTACATTTGATTGGGTAGGTGGGGGGGGGCTGTACATTGGAGATGGTTGGGTGGGGGGTTGGGTAGGAGTGGGGGGAGGTTGGGTAGGAGGGGTGGGTGGGGGACACTGTACAACTGTACAAACAAAACTGTACATTGGAATATTGACAAGACCATACTTGGTAATTTACTGTACATTGGAGGGGGTTGTGTTAGGACATTTACAGGGGCCAGTTTCGAATTGCAGTCTCCCGTAGGTGTTTTTTGAGAGTGTTTTTGAAAGTGGGTAGTGATTCACATTCCTTTACAGCTTTGGGTAGGGCGTTCCACATTGATGTGGCATAATTGCGAAACGTGTTTAGTCCCTTGTTTGAGCCGAATCTGGGTTTAACATGATTTGTGGAGCTCCCTCTGGTGTTGTGATCGTGGTATTCACTGACCTTTGGGAAGTATTTTGTCATGTACATGGGTACCTTGGTCGTGTAGTGTATCTTGTAGACCAGGCCCATTGCAAGTTGCTGTACTCTGTCGTCTACTCTAAGCCATCCTAGGTTGTCAAAGTGGGCAGGGGTGAGGTGGGTTCTAGGAGTAAGGTCAAGCAGTAGTCTGACCAGTTTGTTTTGAGATGTTTGTAATTTAGTTTTTAGCGCCTTTGAGGTGCTTTGGTACCATGAGGTGCAAGCATAGTCGTAGTACCCTTGAATGAGTGCTCCTGCCAGAGTCTTCAGGGTATTCTTGTTTACCAGTGAGGAGATCCGGTACAAGAATCGAGTTCGTTGGTTGACTTTTTTTATTACATTGGATGCCATTTTGTCACAGGAAAGATTTGCCTCTAGGATGGAACCCAGGTAGGTAATATCTTCTTTCCTTGTGACAATATTGTCACCCACTGTAACTGAGAAGCCGTCGGTCTTGCTGAGTTTGTTATTTGAACCGAAGAGAATGGACTCTGTTTTGCCCATGTGTAATGATAGTTTGTTATCAGCGAGCCATATGCAGATTTTGCCTAGTTCTGAGCTGAGGGTTTTTTCAACATGTAACTTGTTCTTGTCAGAGACCAGCAGGGCTGAGTCGTCCGCAAACAGGAACAAGTTGCAGTCACAAGCTGACGACATGTCATTTGCATAAATTAGGAACAGTAGCGGACCTAGTATGCTTCCTTGTGGAACACCACAGCTTACTGTGAGGGGGGGGGGGGGGGGGGTAGGGTACCGTTTACCTCCACCATCTGCTCTCTCCCCTCCAGGTAGGATTGCATCCAACACTAACCAACCTGTGTTCAAAATATCGTTTCTGTTCTCAAAACTACGTTGGGAACTAATAGCAAAGGAATTGTTTTGAAATACTGCATCCATTAAAGTTTACCATACGGCCGGAAAAAAATATATAAGGAGACATAATCAACAAAACATTTGGTCAGGTGTCTTATTGCTGGATCTTGTAAACAAGTCACAGTAGAACAGTAATATCACGTTTTTCCAGTGTTTTACCCACTCCACATAAATTGGGCATTTTCTTTTGAAAGTGGTTACTAATGGTTACAGGCAGCCATACTGGAAGAAAGAGAAGTACACAAACATTGTGTGCAAGCCTCTATTGGCAGACCTGTCATGAGGTTATTATATCTTATGGTAAGTAAGGCTGTGGTAATAGTGGTTTTGATGACGCCTTAGTTGATAAGCTGATAATAACACAGCATTTCCTGGTGGCAATATCAAGGAAACTATAAAAGAAAGAAGGGTCATAACGTCAGATTGTCAACCGATATATCAAACGTTAGCTAATTAACAATGCAACAAATGAAAGATGATTCTGACATCTCCCTAGGGCATTATCCAAATCACAGGTTGTGCAATATTTGTTTAAGTGGAAATGTGTGTCAGAATTCCAAGTATTGTGGTGCTGCAGAGATGTTCCGGCCCACAAATCATATTTTACAGACTTAAGAAAACATTGTTGATTGGTACAGATCTCCGCAAAGATCGCAAGAATGTTTTTCAATGAAAATTGTAATTAACGACACAAAAAGATAATTCCATCTAATATTGTGAATCATATTGCAATTGCGGTATCAGTCAAAATAATTGCACAATTTTTTTCCAAATCATTCAGCCCTAATTGGAAACTAGTATAAGGGGTAAAATAATTCGGTGTATACCGTATATATATATATATATTCTTACTGTATATATGTCTATCCATTTGTCTGTATATACCTGCACATAATCCTTTGGCTTTTACATATCTGTACTGTAGATACTATATCTATATGTACATATCCCTTACCTATACTAGTTACACTGCTATCCAGTATGACTACAAGTCTACAACCATACTGTCTTTATACCTGTATCACTGTACATATTGGTATTTACAACTCTTAACTCTGTACATACATCTGATTAGCACTACACCCAGTAGTACTAATTTATATGTTATACCCAATTGAATCACCTGTACATTGTATATTACTATTGCACTTTACTGTTACATTTGCACTCATTGGATGCAAAACTTCTTTTCATTGTACTGTACTTGTTCAAGTTTCAAGTTTTTTTTATTTGTCACATATAAGGAACATGTACATTACAGTGAAATGCTTGGTTCTGTATGAGGCTATGAGCCCTCTAAGAATGTGCTTAACAAAAAGTAAAAAGAATAAAGACCAAACACTACAAATTATACAATATAGAAAAATAAAGTACAAAATGCAAACAAAATGCAAAAATCGAATCTTTTAGTAATAGATAAAACATGGTGTTAAAAAGTGTCTAAAGTGAATGTGTTTGTGAGTGTGTGCATGTGTATGTGTGTGCAATGAATGTAGAGTGTATGGGCTAGTGTAGAGTCATTGCTGCATGCTGATGGCCTGGGGATATAAGCTCCTTTTGAGTCTCTGTACTGGCTATGAGACTCCGGTAGTGCTTGCCTGACCGCAGCAGTGCAAAGAGGCAGTTGTTTGGGTGGCTACTGGCTAGAGTCTTTGACTATTCTCTTAGCCTTGGCCCTGCAATGCCTGGTGTAAATGTCCTGGAACCCACCTCGAATGGTGCGTTCGGCTGATCGAGCCACTCTCTGCAGTCTGCTGCGGTCGTGTGCGGTGCTATTCCCAAACCACTCTTTAACCACTGTATAATGACAATACATTTGAATCTAATCTAAACTGCTTAAATGGAATTGTAAGAGAAAAATCCGTTAAGCGGTAGGTTTAGCCTACATTATTCTTTAACAGAAACACTGGTGTTTGCAAATCATTCATTTATTTGAGTCAAAAGCTTGTGGGGCTTAAAGTATTGAGTGAGTTTGAAGTCTGTGCAGTGTGAACTGAAGAATGAATGAAATGTGAAATGTTGACAGACTGGATTTTCTAAGTGTAACCTGTTTGTGTGTGTGTGTGTGCGCGCGCGCGCGCGCGTGTGTGTGTGTGTGCGTGCGTGCGTGTACAGTAGATCACTTCCTCAAGGTCTGGTATTCATGTACCTACCTACCTAAGTATTTTGTCAGCATTATACTGTGTGTAGCTCTGTTAAAATCTCTAGACACAGAGACACTGTTTCCATGGAAATGCAACAGAACTACAGAAGTGATCAGTAGGGATGCACTGATACAGAGGCTAGACTAGGGTATCCATCTGAGAATTTCCCCTGATACTAAAATCTGATACCAGGGAACATTTCTTAACATGTCAGAAATCAAAGCGGAGTGGCCTGTTAGATCGCCTGTCAGGTCTGGTAGATCTCCTGTTAGAGCTAGACATTTGTCTAAGTTTAGACCAAAGTCTGAAGTCTCTACTGTTCAGTCAAACTGATTGGCCAAGTCTCTACTGTTCAGTAAAACTGACGGTCGACTCTAAGTCTATATTGTTCAATAAAACCGACGGTCTAAGTCTATTCTGTTCAGTAAAACTGACGTTCTAAATCTACTGTTCAGTAAAACTGGTGGTTTAAGTCTTTACTGTTCAGTAAAACTGACGTTCTAAATCTAATGTTCAGTAAAACTGGTGGTTTAAGTCTTTACTGTTCAGTAAAAGCGGTGGATTAGATTGGTCCTCCATATTGTTTAGGACTCTGTATCGGCAGTGAGAAAGTGGTATCAGTCCATCCCTAGTGACCAGTCAAGACGTTCTTCTTTGGAACTCTATTGTGTTTTAAAGGGAAATCCCACTCTGTATGTTATTCCTGTGCCACAGGACAGTCCAGTATACCCTTTTCACAGCAGACATTGTGACTTGTCATAGATGGGTAAGCACAGGCGGTGTACAGAATAATGAATAGGCTAGATAGTTCATTTTTCTATATCTATATAATTACACCTGTGTTCAATCTTTGAAAAGGCTAACTTGAACACTTTCTTTTTTATTTTGTTTAATTAATGGTTAACTATACACAGCTCCGCTTGTGACAGCCAGGGGGGGGGGGGGGGGGGGGGGGGGGGGATGAAACATCACACTTCAAGTTAATATTGAATTGCAACAATGGACATTGTAGTTTAATATACATTATTAAAACTAGTACAATTATTTTGATACATTGATATGAATGTGAGAGTCCTAGTTCTGAAATTGATAATCATGAGACTTAATACTTTGGTGTAATTGCACATAAGTTATTCAATTATCGCTTATTGTATTGAAATTAGCCCTAATAAATAAATGTAAATAAGATTTTATGGAGCATTTAATAATTTAATCAGGATTTAATCGCGTCACTCTTGTGTCCATTTTCAGCAGGGATGTCAAAAGCTGAGGGCCTGGGCCGCCCTGCCTCCGTCTCCTCCATGTCCTCCGTGTCCTCCGTCTCCCTGGTGGACATCAAGGCTGAAACTCAACTGGTGCTAAAAGCCTTCCTCCGCCAATCCCTCGCCGTCTCCACTGAGGACAGGCCCGGCAGGGTGGGAGGGGCTTACAGAGATCAGAACACGTACAGGTAATGGATCCTGTCTTGTCCCGCCGTCTTGTTCCTGCTAGGCTAGTCTAGGGCTTATCGATTAATTCGAATGAATGATTTAGGACGATTTTCAAAAATGAAAATTGATTTACCTTTTAAAAAAAGGTACCTTTTATTTCACAAAAAGTGATGTTTGGTGAAAGTTAGATGTTGATGATCAAGAGGCACATTTTATTTGTTTTAAGTGAAGTTTGGTAAAAAAAGCAAGTTATTGCACTATTAATCCCAATAGGGACATTCATCTTTGTTTGATCAAGAGTAACATTTTATATATAATTATAATAATTTTTAAGTGAAGATTGGTGAAAGTTAGGTTTGCACTTCAATCCCAATAGGGAAATTCATCTTGGTTTGATCATTTTTGTGTCAAATAAAAACAAAGCTTATTTGAATGATTTCCTAGGCGTTTCTAGTTTTTAAGAGAAAAAAATCGATTAAAATCGTAAATCGGATGTGGTGTGAAAAAACCGGAGATTTTATTTTTAGGCCATATCGCCCAGCCCTAGGCTAGTCTTAATTTTTGTTACTAATTCAAGAAAAACTTTTGTCTCTTTTGTCATCGTCTCTGTCACACGTTTCATTGCTGTTACTCATCTGGTCTCAGTCATACCTAGCCATTATTTCACACTTTACAGCCCCGTTATTGGCCGTTTCTTATGCATATATTGAAGATGAATGAAACATCTTGCTTGGGTTTCTTTCTTTTAGATAAGGATGCATGTAGCATGCAGCTATTTCATTATTCTTTTAAAGATTTTTTTTTATAAATAAATATGGGACCATGTTATATTATAACCTACTTCCAGAGATGAAGCATATGAGTCAGATTACTTTCCCTGATCCTTCATTGTCTTGCAATTGATATTGAAGCCTTTGGATGGACCTAGGCTAACAGTGACAGGAGATTGGGTAGTGTGTGATGGCTAGTGCTAGCAGCTATAACCTAATGATTCTCCTGATGATCTTTGATTAGCTGGTTATGTTGAATTTATGCACAAAACAGAGGTGGTTATCTATATTTAACCCCCATTGTATATTCCTGATTATAATGGAAGTCCTGGATGAAGCCGATGTGTTGCAGGGAACCAACACATGCAAACAAGCTGAACTTGTTTTTCAACAGGTTTGACCAGATGAGACTCTCCCCCTACCCATCAGCACGAGTTACCCCCCCCCCACCCCCAAGCACCCCACCCCCGTTAGCAGCAACCTACCCCACAGGCCCCACAGCCCACTATCCCCGGAGACGGCATGCCCATCACCCACCCCTGACCATGCAGACTACTGCAGTCGTTTGACCAGTCTGTAGTAGCCAGAGCCCTCTTTTCACTGTGGTATGCTGGGGGGATGACACCAACAAACTGAATAAGTTGGTGAGGAAGCCAAGCGCCATAGTAGGAGTTGAACTGGTCAGACTAGAGGTGGTGGCAGAGAGGAGGATGAGAAATAAGCTGGATGCTATCCTGGATAACCCCTCCCACCCCCTCTTTATTATATATATATATAATCTATAATTATAGCTCTGTAGTATGAAC
Source organism: Notolepis coatsorum (assembly GCF_963971535.1). Classification (NCBI taxonomy): domain Eukaryota; kingdom Metazoa; phylum Chordata; class Actinopteri; order Aulopiformes; family Paralepididae; genus Notolepis; species Notolepis coatsorum. The sequence continues at coordinate 59,373,525 of NC_140178.1, read as the reverse complement.
ACATTTGAAAGGGGACGTTCTTTGATTAGTCTTTCAATAGGTCTTTGAAGTCCCCTAAACATGTATTTACATTTTTTACTGGGAAAAAAACTCTGATGATGCATTCTAGCAGCCTCTATACCCCTCTGTGTCAGTTCAGTTCTCAATGGGCTGTTTCTGTGCCTGTAACGAGCGAGCTGCTTTTTTAGATTATATGAGATTAGATTAAAATGTATTGTCATTATACAGCACAAGTACAGTACAACTGTTTGGCATCCATGTAAATGTAACAGTAAAGTACAGTAGTAATAATGTAATATACAATGTATAGGTGATTAAACTGGATATAAAATATATAAATGACTACTACTGAGTAATAGTGCTAATCAGATGTATGTACACCAAGTTGTAGTATTATTATATACAGTGATACAGGTATAAAGACACATTGTCCTTGACAATGCTGTGTCCCTTCCTCAGACACCGTTTGTGGTGAATAGACTCAATTGCAGGGAGTGATGTACCGGTCATGTGTTGGGCGGTTCACCCGAATCTGAGGAGACAGGTGGGCTTTCCTCAGTCTCCTCAGGAAGAAGAGATGCCTTATTGACCAGTGACAAGGTGTTGAGGTTCCAAGAGAGGTCCTCTGAGATGTGGACTCCCAGGAATTTGAAGCTGGAGACATGCTCAACCTCCGTCCCGTTGATATGGATGGGGGAGTGTGTGCCAGCTCTAGTCTTCTTGAAGTCCATGATGAGCTCCTTGATTTTCTTGGTGCTGAGCCTGGGCCAGGTTGTTGTCTGTGCACCACGACGCCAGGGCCCCGTTCCCCGTACCTGGATAACTGAGTTAGCCGGATAACTTTCGGTTAAGTCTGACTTAAGCCGGACTTTCCGGCTCCCCGTACCTGGATTTTCCAAATCACCATGACAACAGATCCAAAAGTTTGAGCCTGGTCGAAAGCAGGGTTTAAGTTCAAGTTAGCCGGATCAACCATCGCCACGCCCCCGCAAAGAAGTGACAGCCCGTTTCCTGAAATTATTCCCACAGTCTACGATCTGCATTATACCATTCTGAATTACGTTTTTGTGCTCCATTCTTCCAGAGGGGGCTTTTGAAATGTAAAATAGACCCAAAATGCTGATACTAAATTCACTTTGTCCTAAATAATGCACGTTATATATACCGTGGCGCTCGCTCGGTGCGATGTACACATTATGACTTTGTGGTTATTTTAATTGTAACTGGGATTAAGATGTCTGATGAGATGCGCTGTTTGACGGATTTGAGAAATTGAATGAGCCGTTGACGTCACATTAATGAATGAGGATAAAGAAATAAAACTTCATTCAAAAATAAAGAATATTCTAAACACGGGTCTCTCGTTCATTAATGTATAAACAATGAATTTATCCCATCTGGCACAGTGGCGCAGCGGTAGTGCTCAACCCTGCCAACCCAGCGACCGGTGTTCGAAACCCTGTGTTTCCAATATAATTTTTTTGAATATAATATTAATGATTATACGCCAAAGTAGCCTGGTTTTAAGTTAAAATATTATAAATCTACATGCATTGAGGATGTCATACTTTATATAGCTCTCAACGTGCACCAAATTGAATTATTCCTATATTGCAAAAAGAAGGAAAAGACTAGGGTTTCGAACCCCGGTCGTCTGCGTGAAAGTCAAAAGAACAACCCGTTAGACCACAGTGGAGATAAGTAAAAGATCGACCACACATCAATCAATGGGTAAGAGAGCCGTATCGTAATTCTGTATAACAGTTTAACTAATTATTTTCGCTAGCAAGATCTCATTTGATTATTCAATCCAGCAGGCAAGTTTAAAGAAATATAATCTGATTGATTGAGGTAATGAGGGACTTAAAATTAGCCTAGATAACGCATTTAACTTGTCGGCGAGGCGATTGAGCCATATTGCAATCTGTCAATAAAGTTTTAAATCAATTAATCAATCAATGCCGTTAGAGAATCAGGATCTCTGCCATCGATACGTGCTGGCTTTTCAACTGAAGCGGCCGCGCGCATTTATCCTGGGGCCCAAGTCTGAATCGAGTTAACGAGACTGAATCCACCTTCGAGGAACAGGAAAATCCCGGCTTCAAACATCGGGTTAACTGAAGCTGGATAATGACATCTTGATCGACTTAGTTGAACCAGGTACGGGGAACGGGGCCCAGGTGCTGGACCTCCTCCCTGTAGGCCAACTCATTGTTGTTTTTGACGAGGCCCACCACCGATTACTGTCATCTGCAAACTTCATAATGGTGTTGGTGCCATGTATAGGAGTGCAGTTGTGGGTGAAGAGGGAGTAGAGAAGGGGGCTCAGCACACAGCCGTTCGGGACGCCTGTGTTTAGGGTGAGGGTGGAGGGGGTGAGATTGTTTATGCTAACAAACTGGGTGCTGTTGCTTAGGAAGTCAAGTATCCAGTTGCAGACAGAGGGGGTTAATAGACACTTGACTTCCTAACCAACAGATACCAGTCCAAATACGATAATTATTGTACAAATACAATAATTATTGTACATCTAGCAGTGGTGTGCGAGGCTGTACCGTTGAATGAAATTCAGATCCAACTTTCAGACTAGACGTTGCAGATCAAAGATCATCTTCCCTTTATTCATTTACTTAGATATTTTTTGTACACTTGATCTCAAGAAGGTGCTGAATGAGCTCAGTGTGCGAAATCAGAAGAACCTGAATGTTTTCATGGTGTTATTCACCGGCACAGATGCAAAATAAAATCATAATTTATATTCTCCTTTTCTTTATTACAATTTACTCAAGCCTAGTAACAGACACAATATTTCTGACACTGGGAAATGGGAATACATACCCCCAGGTCCTTAGATGTTCCTAGATACCAAGAACATGCAAATTGACATTGTAGAAGTGGAGCAATCTTCCATTTACTTAGGCATGTACCTTTAGGCAACATTTCTGAAAATAGGGCTACAGCTTAACAGGTTAACCTGCTGTTTTTATCATAAATCGATCAATACAGACCGTATTAATTAATGTTGTGTTTCTTTTTCAAATGTAGCCAAGAGTAAAGACTTTAACCATTTCAAAACAGCAGTCAAAGTGTATATTATATACCGATGTTTTTAAGATTTACCGAAAATACGAATTTATCGAAAAAATGCTAATTATATCTCTCTTTTATCGTAAAGGAAATGACTAAATCTAGATTTAACACTGCCATTGGAAAGAGGAGCTTGTTCCCTATCCATAGATGTATGCAACATGCAAATTGACCTTGTAGAATTGTGAACTCAAAATCAAAATTAGCATGGAATCATAAAATGTGTGTATCGTTACACCTTTATAAACCTGTCTACTTTTCTCTCTTTCGTACATCAGCCACTCTAGTTACTTCCCACATTACAACTTGTCCCGATGCTTTTCCAGGGCTGCTGTGAAGCTGCGGCAGAAAACGAAGGATGGCGTGGACTCGCAGGACAAAGACGGCAGTTCGGCGGATGAGAAGAAGAGCTCATTAAAGGACTTAATGAAGCGTTTACCCCGTCCCACCACCATACGCCGCTCGAGCAAACCCTCCACTCCGGATCAGTCCCACAATGGTTCCTTGGGCAGGGACAGGCAGCCGAACGGCGTCAACCCTGGCCTGTCGCACCTCAAAGATAAACTCGAGGTATGGATGTTTTTTTCTCTCTATCAAGAATGCAATTTTCCCCCTCTAGAGCAGCGGTTCTCAAACGACGGGTCGCATAGTAAAAATTGGCAAGTAAAAATATTGTTATAATATACTATAATATTTTGGCTAAATATGCCTCGTTTTATAAATGTGTATTAATAACAGTGATGTAATACAATTTCGAATACATATGCATGATCAAGTTCAACAACGTGTGCTTTTTTTTTTAGATTCCTTATTTCCATGTTGAAATTACGTGATACATTAACACATTGGTTGCCAGCCGGATATGACGATTTATCACTAGGATGCCAGCACGTTAATCAATGGGAGGACGAGCACATTTGCGAGCGATTAAACTATATCTTAAATTATGGCTATGTGTCTAATACACCCGTCGCTTATCAATGACTTGCTTGCAGTCAACATGTATGAAACGGATTGTTTTTTCATCAGTACATTTCCGTTTTATACCGTTTTGAATACGAGTATAGTTTTGAAGATTTCTAGTGATTCCAGAAAAATCCGCGAAAATAGCTCTTTACTGGAATACACAAAACACGTTGTAATTTTTCAGCCTATTTATGAATCTTTTTCAAATAAACGCTACATTATCGATAGTATATGTGTACTTATGCACGCTAGAGAAGCGGTCTGAAAAATCTATTATCCATGACCTGGTCAGCGCTAACGTCATACACGCACACACATACACACACACACACACACACATTGTGACCGCTGTGAAAAAACATCTGATTACCCCAAAACTGGTAAAATAGATTCCTTACCTCAGATCAGATGTTCTGCAAAAAGATTAATCCAATTCCTGATCGCCATTCCAAATATTGATCGCGTTTATTGATCCAACGTTATAGTCTGAAACGCATGATCCAAGCTGCTTCCAGCCTCGCCAGTGTATCTGGTAGGTGGGGAAACCCTGGGGCGGAGTTTTTTTCTGATGCATTTTCCCATCGACTCCAATCCAATGATGTGCATTACCATCCGGGAGACGATAGGGGGCGGTATTTGCCCTTTTCGAGCTCAGAGCCATTCCCAATGATAATGTCAGGCTGGACGGATGAAAAATTAATGGATATTGCTAATAAAAGAAATAACGATTAAATAACGAGAAATCTCATTATTGGCAACCAACGCATGGCGGCCAACAACGAGATATCTCGTTGTTGGCACCCAATGTGTTAAGTGTGGGGTCGCCCAAAAAAATCCTAAATAAAATGGGGTCGTGGTATAAAAAAGTTTGAGACCCCCTGGGCTAGATATTGCTCCAAAGTCAAACACAATTCTGATGGGTAGAAATTGGACATGGGCATTTTCAAAGGGGTCCCTTGACCTCTCACCTCAAGAAAATAAAAATGGGCTCAATGGAACCACAACAGTCTCCCCTGTTCAAAGGGTGGCCGTGGGTTCTTAACATTTCTTAAATTTGCGTGTACTAAAAGGCCTTAAAAAGCATTAAATAGTCTCAAACTCTTTCCCCAGATGGCCACTGTAGCATCTGTCTGAATGGCATGGAGGAGCTAACTAGTTAACCAACCTGCAAACACTGGTTTACCTTCTACCTAATGCTAAGCCTTTCTCCTGCTGTGCTTTCTCCTGCTGTTAATCTCCTGTATTTCCGAGCAAGTCTCATTCATGATAGGTAACGAATATCATTACACTCATCACATGAACTGATGATTGACATCGCACTGTCGCTATTCAGAATATAAACGCGAGCGATGATTTTGGCTAAATAATGTGTAGGAAATATTGCGCGGTAAATAACAATTTGCAAGCTAGCCTAGCTTAGCACAAATTAATGAATACGGACCAGCTAGCCTAGCTGTTGGCCAAAAACTGCAGTTTTTAGCTTGCAGCTGGATTATTTCTACTGAGCATTTTTTGTTGGGAAACGTGTACAGGTTAGCAGTGTGGATTAAACCTGTGAAATAAACGGAACCTCATCCCCAAACAAACACAGGGCGATGTCGTGTCCCCCTCTTCCACGTCAGAGGAAGAGGACGGCGAGAGGAAACCAGAGAAGAAGCTGAAGAAAAAGAAGAAGTTCAAGAAGCAAATTTCGGATTTCTTCAAGAAGAAGGTCGACAAGGAGATAGATAAGGAGAAAGAGAAGGAAAAAGAGAGGGATGAGTCTCGTCCCCAGAGGCCCAGCACGCTGTCCATCAACGTAGCGCCTGTTCCCACTGAGCCACACGTCGTCTCACCCAGTAAGTGTCATCTGGGCGGGATCCACAAAGAATGGATTGCACGGTGCTAATTGCACCTTACTTACAATTCATTATGAATTGAAAATGGGGGACCCTGCGCGGTGATTGATTGATTGAACATTTTATTAACAGATTGCAGAATGAGTACAATACAGTACGGCTCAATACACACAATTGTTAAGGGGATGCAGACCAGAGAAAGACTTTCGTCTTGTTTACATCAGGGTCCCCCATTTTCAATTCATAATGAATTGTAAGTAAGGGTGCAACTTGCTCCGTGCAATCCATTCTTTGTGGATCTCAGTCTATTGTGATCATCTAAAATTGATGAAATGGGAGAATATTTATACAGTGAAAGCATTCGTTTTCATTTAGGTTTTCCTAGTCAAGGAATCAAATAGTCTGCTATGGCTGCATGCGTAGTGCTAACGTTATTGTTTTAAAATGCGCAACTGTCAGAAAAACTTGGCATTGATAAGAGGAATCGATAGTCACGGAGGCATGCGATTCCAGGAATCGGACAATTAGGAACCGGTTCCCAACTGGTCCCGGTTCTCGATTCCCATCCCTAATTGTAAGTAAGGGTGCAATTAGCACCATGCAATCCATTCTTTGTGGATCCCGCCCCAAGTTTTTTGCAGTGTTAACTACATAAGAGCACTTTCAAAGACTGCATTTGCACACACACATTTTAGATGCTTTATTTATGTCCACATAAATACAGAGTACATTAAGGACATAAACACTAACAGTGCAATTAGCTCATTGGGAGTCACTCAATTACGTTTGTGTCGGTGCAGCATTCATCGTACACATACAATATTGACACAGATGACGTTTAAAAAAACAGATACAATAGCATTTCCGTAAAACGATCTACTCTATGGGTACAAAAAGCAATGCCGTCTCCAAATAGAGCGGCTACCAATAATAGCAAATATAGAGCAATACCTTGCTAACTGTTTAGCCTTTCTCTTGGAGATGTGGGCCATCTGAAGGCCCCTAACCACCAGCTTGTGAACATGACCCAGGCTGCCAAAAATGAAAACTATAAGTTGACACTAGTTGTGAGATGTTCAGCTTGAGCTGCTGATATTTCAGCAACTTGGTTAAAAAGGCTTCCTCCAGGCTGTGGTCGAAGGTACAGCCAACCTCTAGAATAAACACCTCTCTACTACTCTCATTAACCACCACAACGTCAGGGGTGTTGGCTGAGATGTTACAGAACACCTCTGAATCATTATCACACGGGCCAAACATGCTGGGCTTAACAGTTTACAGTGCTTGTACAGTGATGTAGAGCAGTGGTTCCCAAAGTCGGGGTCGCGACCCAAAGGTGGGCCGCGAGCAGCCACGGGAGGGCCGCAAGATGATTTCCAAAAAAAGATTTTTTTTTATTTTTTTTTTGTCAGGCCGCTGAACTTAGAAGCAGGCCAGGACAGTGTTTCTAGTTGTATTCTAAAGTTCTATTCTATTGTATTCTAAAATGTGACTATATGGTTTTATATTAACTTAATAAATAAACAAAAACAAAAAATCTACTTATTTCAACGAACATTTCAAACTAAATAACAGATTATGCACATAAAACGCTGAAAACAACCGAAGCAACAATAGTATTTTAATGAGGCTATTATTATTATCATTATTATTTTGCAACAAGTTAGCCCTCTCATAAATAGCACATATAAATGAATAACTAACTTGAACTAACTTAATAGGATTGAAGTGATATTTGGCTTAAAAAATCGGTCGCCTGGCAAAAAAAAGAAAAGCCTGACTATGTGCATTGGGCCGCGGCTCTCTGACGCCTTATTTTCTGGGTCCCGGCCTGAAAAGTTTGGGAACCCCTGATGTAGAGGACCCAAGAGTAGATCCGATATCTTTCTATATCAACACACGCACGCACGCGCACACACACACACACACACACACACACACACACACACACACACACACACACACACACACACACACTAGCTGATACCTGGTAATAACAACTTCCAGGGGCCGTTCATGTGTCGGTGACACGTACAGTAAATACAGTGTTTTTAACATGCACTTGAAAGCACAATTAGCATGTCTGTACAGCTTTTTACAAGTTTAAGATCAGTGGGTTTATTGCCAAGCACTCGAATGGTGAAGGCGATGACAAGGGTCTCCAAAACCTCTTCACATTTAATCAGAAATTACTAATGCAATTATTCTGTACACAAAGAAGTTGTTGATATTTGTATGTGTGACTTCCTAAGAATCTTTTCTCGCTCCTCATCTCTCCCACGCAGACCACCCTCCTGAATTCTACGAGGAGGTGGCAGAGAGGCTGGAGAGGATTGCCCAGAAGTCCCATAGTCTAAAGAGACCCAGACCCCAGCCAACACCACCACAGATAGTCCCCAGCCCAGACAAACCTCTGTCTGGTGAGTACACACAAACACACACACACACGCACATGTGATCCCCTGGTATTGGTGTTGGCTGTTAAACCATTGCTCCTGTCTCCGAACAGCTGCTGACAAAGAGGTGATGGTGAGACAGCTGGTGCAGGTCCTGTCAACAGAGGGAGACGCCATCAACGTCAAGGTAGGACATAGTACATACTGCTGCTGGGGCGACAGTGGCTCGGATGGTAGAGCAGTCTTCTGGTAATCCGGAGGTTCCCGGTTCCATTCCCGCTCCTCCAAGGCAGCGTGTCGATGTGTCCTTGAGCAAGACACTTAACCCCTAGTTGCTCCCGATGAGCAGGTTGGCACCTTGCATGGGTGCCTCCACCCTCGGTGTGTGAATGTCTGAGTGAATGGGTAAAATGTGAGGAACAAATTGTAAAGCGCTTTGGATAAAATGTTTAATGATTAGGTAATTAAATGAAAAAACATTTGCAATTGAACATTTCAAAATGTATTGACATGTTTTTCAAGTGCAGTACTACTATCCTTAGGTCACATGGGTAGTTGCCTCTCTGATACCACTCTCTGACACACCTACTGAATAACCAGAGTAGGAGATGAGCCATGAAGTTAATTTATGTCTGTAAATGCTGTGTAGTGTGGATGCCTACTGTACATGAGTAGGGTGAGTAACCTACATGCCATTACTGCCTTTTATCTGTTGACTCATTATAGCTAGTTTATTATCTTGAAAGAATATAACACCTGCCAGTTACTATGACATTGTTCATCATTACATACAATTTATCTATGCCTGTAGCTAAATGCTGAAAAACAGGGAACACAATCAATGAAATAATATAACACCTGCCAGTTACTATGACATTGTTTATCATTACATACAATTTATCTATGCCTGTAGCTAACTGCTGAAAAACAGGGAACAAAATGAACTGCTTTTTAAAACTACCAGCCAGAGAGATTTTTTTTAATATAAGATAAGATAAGATATTCCTTTATTGATCCCCTTGGCGAAATGCAGGCATCATAGCAGCATGGGGGAGGGGGGAGGGGAGGTACAGGTAGGGGTTGGCACCGAAAACCGGTTCTAATAGGAACCGGTTCCTAACTTCCGGTTCTTTGATTAAAATTTTTTTTAAATAAAAATTCTTTTTTTACTTTGTTAATTAATACCCTAGTTACAGTACAGCAACAAAATAAAACTGTATCAAGTCAACTGAAAATGTGAATAGTAAGAAAACAATTAAAAATTTTCCAAAAGAAAAAAGTTCTCCTGCGAAATAAGCTGTGACCTGTTTTGACCTGCACCTCAAAGAATCGGAATCGAGAATAGTTTATAACAGGAATCGCAGTGGCGTAACTTTGTTCCTAGCGGTGGGGGGGACATATTAGGGGGCGTGGTCAGTGACGTCGCAAGGGGGGGGGGGGTAGGGGGGGCGCCCCCCCCTTCCCCAATTTTTTTTTCTAATACCAGGTGTGCAATAGCATTTTCCCAGGCGGTGGCGCCTCTTGTAAGAGGTGGTCATCGTGGAGCCAGGGCTTGTCCAGCTCCACGTCCGCTAATTTAATATAATGATACTAGTGAATTTTTTTTAACTCTTATTATGCATAGGCATAATAAACTGTAAGCGACATATACATGTATGCACTGTCTTTTTTCTATTATAAAGTGCCTCTCGAGACTCGGGTGCATAACACATAACAGATCAGTCATTTGATTGTAATGCAGGTGCTCGCCTTATAAATCGAATGTATTATTATTATTATAACACATGAACAGATCAGTAGAGTGGGCATTTGATTTGCAATGAGTTTGTATCTTGTTTGCAAATCTTGCAAATGATTATGTCTTGCTGATGGACTCTGTAAACACGCATTTGTCATGTCTTATGAACCACGATTATTTTCAAGAGAAACAAACAGGAAACACACCTTGGCTCGGCTGACGACCCGAGCTATTATTATGCAAAGACGAGTACTGTAGCGAGTGGGTACTTGGCCCGTGCAGCCGTGCAGGGCAAGAATGCGACCCCCATCTACTGCTCTTTGCATAATAATAGGACAGGTAGTTGACTCAGCTCAGAGACAATCAGCAATTTTCTGTGTGTGGTCCTAGTGCTGGCCGCGCGGTCGCAGCGGTCGTCCGTTTATTATCCATGTATTTGGACGGTAAAACGTGGGGGGTACAATAACTGCATTCTGAAAACATGCCGGGGACACTTTCCGATGTCCCCGGCGTAAGTTACGCCCCTGAGGAATCGATATGGAGAATCGGAATCGGAACCGGAATCGTTCAAATCCAAACGATGCCCAACCCTAGGTACAGGTAGTAAAAAAGCAGTGTAAACAATATAACAAATCAATATAATTAACTCTGGACATGTGCATAATATGGGCAACAAGGTGCGAGATGAGGTGTATGTATGCCCTCTCAGTTATATTTGCCCTACAATAAATAGTTACAATATATAATCTAATAATCCAATAATCTAAATCTAATCTAATATAATAAAAAAATGATAAATGCTAAAAAGCTAAATCCTAAATATATGATCTGATGAAGTTACAGTATTCACATAAGGTGCAGTATGCATAAGGTAATATATTGTCCTTTTAGGTGGGAGTCAGCTACTAGGTTCTTAGTAGTTGGATATCTGGCAGCAGTCCCTGCCCACTGTTGTGGAGCCTGATGGCCGCTGGTATGAAGGACTGGCCGAGGCGGTTAGTTGAGTGTCGGGAGTGTATGAGTCTGTGACTGAGTGTGCTTCTCATCTTGACTAGCTCGTCGTAGAGGGGGTGGGAGGGATTCTCCATGATAGCAGCCCGTGCGTGCGTGTGTGAATCAAGATGGTGCTGTCTGAACTGTATTGTGTTTATAGGTAACATATTTACCTACCTTGTTTAACCTGCTGTCATGTGACAGTGAAAGGGTTAACATTCTGTATTGTCATAGTGAAAGGGTTAACCCTTTGGTAGTGTGGTAGTGAAAGGGTTAACAACCAGGAAATGCCCAAGAGAAAGTTGCATGTATTGTAGTTGAAATCTTGTAATCTGTGCACAACATTGTGCCAGTGAGGCATGTTTATGTTTAAACTGACAAGGCTTTAATTTTGTGAAAATGTAGTTTGTTTATTTCAGCGCCTTGCCGCCCCCTACTGGTCAGAAAGGTTATTGTTATTGCAGCTTTAAATGTAAATGCTCAATATCATTCATGAAGCTGCTGAGATTTCATCAGGTTTTTTTGTTGGATGAAAGTTAATTGTTTAGAATGATGCACCGATTCATTGCCAATAGTTGTTGGATGAATCAGTCACTTACATAATCGTTAGCAATAGCTCTAGTATTGTTTCGTCCCGGTTCCTCTGCTGAGGTGTGCTTTGACCAACGTGGGTTATTGCGGCTGCCTGATTCTCTCCCTCCCCTCAGATCCAGTTGGACCCCCTGCTTCGCTCCACGCTGAGCCGTCTCTCTTACGCCTCCTTCGCCAAGATGCTGGACACCTACTCCCGTCGCGAGGTGGCCGAAGCTCCGCCCCTGCCGGTGCAGGCCAGTCCCACGCTGCGGCGCGTGGCCATCTCCATGGACGTGACACGGCGCGTCGCCACGGCTACGGGCACCCAGCGTATGCATGGCTATGCCCAGCGCTACATGGAGACCTTCGCCCCCTGGGTCAAGAGCCAAGGAGGATGGGTGAGGGATTCTTTTTTTTACGGTTATTCAAAACATATAGAATATAGAAGAGCCTTCCGTGAATGTCTATGAGTGACCTTCAATCCTAGGGTGGTATTCTTAAAAGTTTAGCTCATGTAATATAAATAATAAATAAATATAATAGAAAAAGAATATATTTATTTATATTATGTAGAAAATATGAATAAATGGCACATATTCTTTGTCTTTGGCAAGTGGCCATGGTATAAGTGGAATAATGCACTCAGAGGATGTGCGGTCATAGAAAAATAATTAGCCCCCGCGCTGTGCATTGTTTTTTAATAACTGCACACCTCATTGTGTATTATCCCTTACATACTTGTTACTGGGCGCCTTAAGGTTACCTCTCACAAAACACACATTTGGTAAATGTGAGATAAATCTTTCAGCGCCATGGAGAGTGAGGTGGGTGGATGGGCCATAGGCAGCCAGGACAAGCTTGGGTCGACTTCAACATGTGACGTTTGTCTAAACGCCACTCACACTTGGGGATTTGGAGCATAGCATCTCCAGCTTCACAATGACAGTCGCTCCCATCTCCTTCCATCTGTGCTTTTACTCAAACTGCGCTCAACAACAGGACTCACAGTAGCTTCTTGTAGAGAGCAGGCGCTGGAGAGCAGGGCTGAGAAGCACATGTATTTAATTTAATGCTATATGAATGATAGTCCATTATAGATACCAGAAGGATAAATCATATCCCCACTGGTGATAAAAGTCAATGACCAGAGGTAGAGACGTGAAAAGCAGAGGTACGGAAATCCCCCTGGCAAATCACATCCTAGATATGAGATATAACAATAATATTAGGGATGCCCCGATCGATCGGCCAGCGATCGGTATCGGCCGATATTCAGTATAAATATGAGATCGGTGAATTCCGATAATGCTTTATTTTCGTCGATCGTGAAAACCGATCGAAAAACATGATCCAATTCTTAGCGGAGATCTCACTCGCTGACTTCAGTCTCAGACACACGGAGCGGCTCCTCCTCCTCCTCCTGCCCCTCCCTTACCTATGTAAACAAGCTCCGGCAATAGTCTGCTCTAACCTAGTGCATGCAACCTCCGTGAGCTAACATTAGCTACCGTTACTGTTTAAACAGAATGACCCAGTCAACTATTTACTTTTAGTTTAATACATGAGGCATTGTCTAACGGTATCTAATCGGCTAGCTACTGATAGCTCCTGATATCAACAAATGCTCCAGCAATAGTCTAGTAGTGCATGATAGCTCACGTTAGCTCACGTTAGCTCACTGTTCAAAATGAAATGTCCCATTAAACTAAATAGTTCACTGAGGCGTTGTCTTAACGTTATCTAGCCGGCTAGCAGTAGCTACAGATAGCTCCTGATATCAATGTCTTATAACATTGATTCGATGCGTATTCGAGCTGAGGGCATGCTGAATGTGATTTGACAAAAGCACAGTATACCAATAGGGTCCAGCTGCAGCGCCGGAGAATCCTGGCCATAGCTGGAGGCTACTCGAGTACACACAGACAGTGGAGCTGTTTGCAGATAGCGAGCATTTTGACTTGTTGCGTGGTGGCGATGTCTCGCAGATAATACAACTACAAGTATGATTATATAATATATATTTTTTATAAAAAAAAAATATATATATATATATATATTTTTTTATACCAAAAGCGATCGGTATCGGCCGATATGGCTCATAGACGATCGGTGATCGGTATCGGTGGCAAAAAACGTGATCGGGGCATCCCTAAATAATATATACGTTATAATAATATGCACATGTGCTATTGATAGTATATTGGTACAAGGCTGTACAATACACCCAGGGTCTTCAGGTAACAAGCCAAAAAAAAGTATTTGGCTCTTCTCTTCATTGGCTCTTTAATGTACTGATTGATAGACTGTCGGGCCTTCATGTTAGGACATCCCCAAAACCAACCAACAGGGGGCAGAGCACATTCATCTTTGAACTACCTTCTGGTGCTCATTAAAGCATGTCTGTCAGAATCCTCTCAATCTCACTTTATCTCATTTATCATTTGTGTTAAAAATGTATTTGAAATTTTACGAAAGCCATGCACTTTCTTTCATATTGCGATATGAACATGCGACACATAGCATTGGTTGATTTCTGTCTACTCACACCGTCTCCCTGTCATTCCCTCTCTTCTCCTCCACATCCACATCAATGTCTACCCGCAGGAGAACATTGCCTTGGAGGAGGCTTCGGAGTACGACTGAGCGTTCGGATCCTCTCTGGCGTCTAAATGCATAAATTCCACTACGCACCCTACCTCCCCTGAGGCAGGGACACTGACCTATGACCTATGACCTCCGACTCGGCTTTGAAGAAGAGAAAGGGAGCAACCCGGACCCTTCTCTTTAGATGGAAAGTCGCTCCCGCAGTAGCCCTGTTGATGCTTTGAAAAGTTGAAAACTTTTTAATTTGGTTGAACATTGTCACTTTTGAAATTATATTAGCAGTGTCATTTTCTTTTTATTATTGTCCACATACAAAAGACCAAAACTTAAAATGCAAATACTCTTCAATACTCTTAACTACTTTCTCAACCAGGAAGCCATACGTTCCCTTTGTATGCTAAAATCATTAAATGCAGTTCGTAAACACAATATTTCCAGTTTGAAATATCGTAATGTGTAATGTGAAAAAAAAAAAAAAAAAAAAAAACAGGGGCATCGTAGTTATTACAAATTGTAATTCAAAAGGCAACAAGCTCTATTGATCTATGGAGGTACAGTCGTAAACGGAACAGTGTAGTCCCTGAGTAGCACGTTGCACATTACACTTGAATCCAGGAAGAACTACAATGCCCATGTTCATCACAATGATTAAAGCAACAGTATGGCTCTGTGACTCGTTTGAACCCTTTTTATTATTTTTTATTATTATACAACAATGTAGTTATATGACTTCCAGATATTTGCTAGTTTAAAACTCCCCTCCACTCAAAAACATGTTTTTTTTTTTACCGTTAACTCCTCTTGGAGGCATGACTTTGACAATACAGATTGTTATTTGTGCAGAACTTGTGCCTTTTTCCACATTCTTCCCCTGGAGAGGGAGAGCTGCTTTGTACTTCCCCCAAATCTGAGTTGCATGTTTGATGTCATTAATAGGCCAAACCTCTGCGGTAACTTGACACCTTTAGCTTCAGAAAGCTGAGTAGATAATTGATGCGTCTTTATTAAAAGCTGCAAACTGGGAATTCCTGTTAAATGTCAATGGGTGCTTGTTAACTATTTGCATGTTCATAGATCCTTGCGTTCCCAACGAGGGTTAGGGTGTAGAGATGCTGCCAAGCCATTTTCAGTAGTTTGTTCAACAGTTTTATGGAAAAAACATATTTATACAAATTGTTATTCAATATAGAACATGTTTAAAATACATTTGGAGGGGTTCTTTAAAGCCCAACCTCCAGGTTAAACCCTACTGATCAATTATGGGTAGTTTACATCATTGGTATATAATTTCATTATTTATTTTTTTCCATTTGACACCGGAAATGCCACTCTGAAAGAGTTAAAAAGGTCCACGCACGAATAACATGCACGCGCGAATCAAAAAAGCTTATCAAACGCCGACGTCACAACAGGACAACAGGTGCATATTAATGAGCCGAATCTAAAAGCTTATCAGACGCTAGCACGGCCGTGACGTCACTTCAGGAAACGTATGCCTTATGTCCGTCCGGGTCATAGTACTAGATCAATGGTGGCTCACTTGGTGCATCACAGTTAGCCTATATCTCCGCCGTCCCTGCTACACGCAGTCGGGACCACTACACTCACTGACGTTAGCCTATAGCCCGCCGTCCCTGCGGGTGGTTCTCTCCTCTTTGTGTGCCCCCGTCCCCGCGGAGGAGCTTGTGGACTCGACAACAGCGGCGGCCGCAGGGCGCCGGAGCCCGCAGCGCTAGTTAGCTCATAGCTATCGTGTAACACTAGCCTTTACGGGCTCGAGCACCCTACGGGGGTGTACAGAGAGGGGAGAACCATTTTGGGTCGGCCGTTCATGCCGGCCAGCGAGCCGGATGTCGGGATATGTTGTTAGCACAATAGCTACCAAGCTAAGCTATGTTATCTACTAACGTTATAAACACAATATGTGTACAACGACACAATGATTTACATTATTACAAATATGGTAACGTGGTTGTGGCTTTTACAAATAGTGGTTAGCTTTAGAGATGGATGGATGGCTATAATCACGGAGCAATAGTGAGGTGAAACAGATACATTTCCATTCGGCTAGTAGTAGCAAGCATATATCTAGCATGTATCTGCCTGCCACTAGCTGTGTGACTCTCAGCGCCCCCTGGTGAGCCCCCTGTTGTCCTGCACCTGTTGTGACGATCATTTCGATTACACACGCACGTTATGAACCATTGATTAAAATATGCACGTGCGTGGTGATTGTGTTGGGCAGACAAAATGTTTGATAAAAACGCTAAAACTGGGTCAATTTCAATACTTTTTTTCCCCCTTCTTCATGAAAGCCACTGTTGGCCTAGTCCACATTGTTTATTGAACAAAAATACAACGTGGAGGTTGACCTTTAAAGGCTGAGTGCTCCTTCTGACTGAGGCCCACAGAAACCAGAGGGTTGCCATTGTTGTTTAACGTAAAAAGAAAAAAAGAAAATCTGAGCATCTCGAACATGAAGAAAATAATACCTCAAAGCTTCTTCCTCATCTCTGGGTTTGACTTGACGACCAGCATCGGCATGTATGAACTTCCACAGAGACGTATGTGCACTAAAAGATGAAACATTTTGTTATCAAGGACAATATTTTATTTTATGGCGTCTTTCATGTGAATTCACCACACATTGACTCTTTGCAAAATCACGTGACACAAAAAGCCATATTTATTTACCGTGAAGTTGTGCTTGTACGTGAACTGGGAGTGAGCTTTACTCACAACTGAAGTTGTGCTTGTACGTGAACTCCATGTATTTGTGGTTACAGAAAGTCTTTGATATGTGGCCAGTGGTACTTCTTAAGAAAGTACACAAGTGTTCATTTACTGTAGGCATAACGAGTAGATAATTAGGAGACAACCAAAGCCATGCACTAAGTGTTTTCAACATGAGATATCAGGACTAAGTTTGCCATGACTACTGTATTTATTTATTGTGAGAATCATGTGTAATTTTTTTTACTGTTTTATTATGTATATATAAAAAGAAATATGAAAGAATTTATCTTTGTTTCATCATTGCCATTTACCTAAACTCAGCCACTGCTTGTGTGAAATCCCCTGTGTCCTTGGAGTAGGGCTGAGTGATTCATAGAGTTTACATTTCAATTACAATGTTGGCTTTCCACCATCATAAAAACAAGATAATCAAGATAAAATTATTATTGTGCTGCATGCCGTGTTGCTCACATTTAGTCTTATGTTGTAAATGCAGCGCACCCTTCCTTCACAGCAGTGTGCTCCACCCCCTCCCCAAGCCCAAACAGTAGTTTCAGCTTGTGTCGAGAGGGAGGAGGGTGCCACAGCATGGTTCTCCACTAATTTTTAAACATCTTTGGTAACCATTAGAAGATGCCTTTGGTCAAGAAGAAAGATAAAACAAATAGTTTCAGCTTGTGTCGAGAGGGAGGAGGGTGCCACAGCATGGTTCTCCACAAATTTTTAAACATCTTTGGTAACCATTAGAAGATGCCTTTGGTCAAGAAGAAAGGTAAAACAAATTCAATTGTTGTCATATGATGTTCTCGAATCAATGAGTAATCGTGTTTAACACTTTGGTTGCCTTGGGTTAAATTCATGATATACCATAGGTTGCCGGCTCTATTTGTCTATGGAGAAGTACCCCTTCTTTGCATGGCTATAACTTTTTAAATTCTATTGCTACATTGCCATTATTAGGGCCCATTCAAAGTCCTATATGTATTGTTCATTGTGTAGCAACGTTAAACTTTTTCATTCACATATTCATAGTAAAGTATGGTCTAATGTATAAGTATGTTTTCATCTCTTTCTGCAGCTTTCTCCAGAACGTGATCTATAGCCCCAAATGCATTATATTGATGATGCAATACAGTTTTATGGCAATCAGCGCGATATAAAAAATTCCAACTAGACGTACTTCTAGAAGTTACTACACGTCATCTGATGTTGACCGGATGGGCTAGGGGGCGTTTATAATTCTGTGGGCAGCGTTATACCAATCATCTAATGTGGGTCAAATGTTGATAATAGCAGTTAGTATCGAAGACGGTAACATTACACGCTAAAACTCACCCCAGTCTCCGCACGCCGTTGGGCGATCATCGTAGAGTAGAAATCTTATCATTATGGGATGTAAATTTACCCGGTCCATCTCCAGCTTGTATAATGGTATATACGTCCAAATCATGTTGTTTATCGAGTTATTGGCAATCGATCACTGTGTAGCGTGACGAGCCAGAGTCCCGGGACCTATAGCGAGTGCCCGGAAGTAATACGGACGTCTAGCACAACCTCTATGCAGCGTCCTCCGGCAACTTGAGCATGGCCCGCAATGACGTCTAAACACGTTTCATGGCAGCCAAAGTGTTAATAATCGTTCAATATCGATCAAAATAATCAGAATATTGTATGTTTAGCTGGGAGGTTGCTGCTCTCTGAGGTGCTCAATTAGCAGACTTGCAGAGAATGTAATGTTCCTCAGTGGTCAAAGGAGTGATTGTGAGACTTGGAGGACAGACTGTGCAAGAGGGGCTTTTACCTGCTTCTTAAAGTGAAGATGCAGATTTTTAAAGGCATATCCGGCCACTTAACCAAGTCCTTGTCCACATGTACACAGAGATTTATATATTGTTTTACCCATTTTCCAAATAATTCCTGTCCACACAAAGGGTCTTTTAGGAAGATCTCTCCGTCCACACAACAAGGCAGAAACACTCATGAACTTACCTTATGGTGGGCTGCAGGCAGTGCCGCCTGGGAGAAATGCGAGGCCCTGTGCGAGATTTAAACGCGAGCCCCCCCCCCCCCCCCCCCCCCCCCCTAAAAGGTAATTTTTTTTATTTTATTTTTTTTATTTTTTTTCATACAGTCAACATATTCTTAAATAATAGCGCTGCCCGAGGCTAGGCATGATACAGTCAACATATAGCAAGAGAGAGAGCGAGAGAGAGCTCCCGTTCTACAGTCAATATACAGTGTTATCGCTGCACAGACCCGGCAATGCCCCTGACCCTCCACCAGAGCAAGGCCAGAGAGAGAGAGAGAGACACATTGGAAAGAAACAACCCAAAACCAGAGCAAATTGAAATGCTATTTGGCCCTAAACAGAGAGTACACAGTGGCAGAATACCTGAGCACTGTGACTGACCCAATACTAAGAAGATCCTTGACTAGGTACAGACTCAGCGAGCACAGCCTAGCCATCGAGAAAAGCCGCCATAGGCAGACCTGGCTCCCAAGCGAAGACAGACCCACTGCACACAAGATGAGGTGGAAACCGAGCTCCACTTCTTAACAACCTGCCCACTATACCAAGACATACTTCCCACAAATTGCAAACACCCAAAGAGACTTTGAAAACATCGACAATAACTCAAAACTCCCATACCTACTGGGAGAAATACAAGAATGTGAAATAAAGCCCATTTGAATTGAAGAGAGAGAGATAGATAGAGCATGTCTGTGTGTGTTAGAAAGAGAGAGATAGAGAGAGAGCATGTCTGTTTGTGTGTGTGTTAGAGAGAGAGCATGTATATGTGTGTTAGAAAGAGAGAGAAATATAGAGAGAGAGCATGTCATTTTGTGTGTTAGAGAGAGATATAGAGCATGTCTGTGTGTGTTAGAAAGAGAGAGAGAGCATGTGTGTTAGAGAGAGAGCATGTCTGTGTGTGTGTGTGTTAGAGAGAGAGCATGTATGAGAGAGATAAGCAAAGATGAGCCCCTAAAGGATATTCAACTTTTAATGGAAGAACAAAACAGAAGGAAAAGATAACTTCACAAAGGCAACATGAATATACATAGATCCAAAAGGACAAAGATCAACACTTAAATCCAAAGAGAAGAGGGTCTATACCAGAGAAAACAAAGTAGCAAGGAGCCAATGGCCGACATCAGCTAAATAGGCTAACTGCAAATAGAGTAGCCAGGTACTGACACCAGGCCACACACCGTTAGCTACTACAACAGCTAGCCGGCCCGTTTGGCTCAATATAACGTTAACTAGCCGGCCCGCTTTGGCTCAATATAACATTAGCTACAACAGCTAGCCGGCCCGTTTGGCTCCCGAGAGAGAGAGAGAGAGAGAGAGAGAGAGATATCCACGGCGGGAATAGAATAGAGTGCATTAAAAACTCACCAAACGTCCAAGAGGATGGAGACAACCGCGTGGAGTTGACGAAGTTCATCTGCCGAATGACCGTCCTCTTCATCTTGGCATAACAATGCTGCACGCGCTCTCTCTAGGTTAGCTAACGCTAGTTAGCCTTTAGCTAAGCTAGCTACTAGCCGACATCATCATGGCTATCCCGACTGAACCACACGTTAGCACTCGATATTATAACGTAGCTAAAGCTAACTAGCTGTCCCTGCCTTTAGATAAGCCGACATGGCTAGCCTGACTGAACTGTCTAACATGCAACAACTTTCATCTTCAGTCCATCTGCCGAATGACCGTCCTCTTCCTCTTGGCTGGCATAACTAAGCATAACCTCCAAAGCTGCACGCACGAAATAGTCAAACGCAGCTGACGCACGCCGGCGTACACATGATGTAACCCCTCCCTTTGTTTTAACCAATAGTATGTCTGCTGCAGAGCCCCAGAGCTCCAATAGTGAGTATGTCTGCTGCAGAGCCGCAGAGCCAGGAACAAGTCACACACATTCTACAAACGTGTCTAATGTGAAATATATAAGCATATAAGCAAAACTAGATTTTAGGTCTGTGATGAAAAAGGGCCTCGCGGGAAGGGGGGCCTCGCAAAAAATAAAAAATAAAAAAAAAACATTAAAAACTGCACTGCTCGCACACCCCCTGAGGCGGCCCTGGCTGCAGGGATCTCTCCTGATTGCAGAAAAAATCCTCTTAATGTTTTCAAAGATATCCATATAGGTATGGACAGGGGCATTGGTCATGATGTTAACGTTTTCCAAAAGCTCAGTTTTAGCTCAGTTTCACCTGTCCACATGTGTAACGGATGGTATCGTGAAGCGCAGTCACAAAGGGCTGGGGTGAGTAGCGGTGCTATGGGTTAAACTCACTTTCATCCTTCGACAGTCAATCATCAGATCCTCCTTGCGGCCCTCGCAGGAATGGGAGTGGCTGGCTCTGCGCTGACATGGCTGACATACCTCAATGACCGCTCCTACCAAGTGTCATGGAGAGGGACCCTGTCGGCCCCCTGCGGACGGGTGTCCCCCAGGGCTCGGTCCTAGGACCCCTTCTCTTCTCCCTCTACACTAAATCACTGGGTAACATTATCACGTCTCATGGCTTCTCGTATCATTGTTATGCCGACGATACTCAACTCTTCCTCTCCTTCCCTCCCTCAGATATCCACGTCTCTGAGCGGATCTCTGCCTGTCTGTCTGACATCTCCGCCTGGATGACGACCAACCACCTCAAACTGAACCTAAGCCAAACCGAATTGCTCCACCTGCCGGCCAAATCCTCCCCCCTGACCGACCTTTCCATCACAGTCGAGAATGCAGCTGTGACCGCGTCCCC